>NC_056623.2:138792704-138897704 GCF_002870075.4 Lactuca sativa | reverse complement strand
ATTTGGCAGATGGCGGTCACCTTTTATTGATTGGGCTGTAACTGTTGACATTCTTGTTAAGTTCCTTTAAATTAGTGATTATTTTTGACAAAAACAATCGATTTTTTAATAAAAGTCTTACTTAACAACTGTATTTTATCCCTAAATGGAAAATGCTATGAGTTAATAGGCGTAGATAATGACAATAATATTATATATATATATATATATATATATATATATATATATATATATATATATATATATATATATATAGAGAGAGAGAGAGAGAGAGAGAGCTAGGTTGAAATGTTTTTAGCAAGTATTGTGTGCCTAAATGCACCAATGAGAATTCAAGAAATAATAAACAATTAAATAAATCATTTAAGGGTAAATTAGTAATATTGCTTGTGTATTAAATAAATTCCAAAATTAAAATCAAATCAAATCCCTAAAAAATTGCAATCAGTTTTTAAACCCTACAAAAACCATTATACCACAAAAGTAATTGGCGTGTTCTTTCCCCACAACAACCATCAAACACCAAATCACAACCATTGACGTCTCTTTCTTCATCGGAGACAATTGCATCCGGCAAGTGTATTATGATCAAGGGTATTTTTGGTACCAGATATGAAGCAAGACACAATCTCGATCTACCACTGCCTTGCCTCCTCAAGATGGCGCTTATTGCCGCCACACCTACAGATGGTGTCGACTCAATGTTTTCACAGATGGTGTCAACTGCATGTCTGCAACATGATGCGAAATTTTATAACAGGTTTATTATTTCATCCTACTCTCTCAATATTGTTGGTTTCTTTAATCAATAAATTTATTTGTAAATCACAACCATTGCTGGAAATTATGTTTATAGGTAAACTATTGCAAGTAAATCAAATATGGTTTTTGGCTTGTTTGATGATAATGCCTAACAAGTGTTTGTTGAAATGCCTGAAAGAGAATTTAAAGAATTTAATCTTGTGGTATGCATTCTGTCAGAATTACTAGCAACACATGTTTTATGTAATTGTTTAAAAAGATAATTAATTTGTCTGTGTATTATTTTGTTTCAATTTGTGATTTTGAATTCCAATTTCTATTGTCTCTCGTTATTGTATTTTTGAAATCTAAAATTATATTAGCAGTAAATACAATACTTTATTGGTTTACTTTTAGAATGTATTCTATGTATTATATCAGAATGTATTATACCAGAATAAAATCGATGTATTTTGTTAGAATATATTATATGTATTCTATCATATTCTATGTATTCTATCAAAATATATTAAGTAATAGTTAATTGCAAGTAACATGTTTTAACAATTATTGGTTTTTGTTGTATTTGTGATAGGAATGGTTGGAAGAAGGCGTTGAAGACCTAATAAGAATAACTTAAAGAACGAATAAAGTTTGATAATACTCATAATTTAAGAATGTTGTTATTTTTTTATGAATTTTAATCATTTTTGTTGATATTCTTTTAGAATATGTATAATTATATTAAAATGTATAAGGAGTTTAGTCTGTAAGAATATGTATAAATTTGTATTTAAGTTCGGATGTATAAGAATATATTAGAATGTTTGTTATTTTTCAACATCTGATTCAAGAATTTTGTTTTTCTTCAATAAATATTCTATTAGAATAAAATTCTGAAAGAGCATCATTCTAACAAAAAATATTCTGACAGAATAAAATCGGTAAAAATTGAAATTGAATTTATTAAAAAATTCAGATTTTTTTTTTAAATTACGAGAATTAATCATCCCTAAAAATCCGAAAATTTCCTATTATAAATGTAGTTAATTGTCCAAAATAACCTTTTGCTAAAAATTGTGTGATTATATGGTACATGTTACCCCATTGTAATATCATACACTCTCAAATCATGTCCATTGATTAATTTCATCCGTTGGTCCAGATCTGTGCATTCTGGCACACAATACTTAGCAAAAACAAAATAAGCTAGCCCTATATATATATATATATATATATATATATATATATATATATATATATATATATATAGGTTTAGGTTCATTTGAGACCATTCTAATTTTGTGAAACCGTGATACCAAATCTAAAATTAATTTTAAAATGCAAAATAAATAGAAAAATCCAAAAATTCTTTTTTTAAATATTATTTTCGAAACTTGAATTAACTAAAAAATAATAAAAAGAATTCCGTTTTTTTTTTGAAAAAATACGTGAAATATTCTAATACAATATTACATTCTACATATTCTAAAAAATAATTTTAAAATGCAAAATAAATGGAAAAATCTAAAAATTCTTTTTTAAATATTATTTTCGGAACTTGAATTAACTAAAAAAAATCCCGTTTTTTTTTTTTTTGAAAAATACGTGAAATATTCAAATAGAATATTACACTGTACATGTTCTAAAAAATAATTTTAAAATGCAAAATAAATGGAATAATCCAAAATTTCTTTTTTTTTTAATATTATTTTTGGAACATGAACTAACTAAAAAAAATAAAAAAAATGCGTCTCACAGTCTCACAAAATTCGGCCGTCTCACATGAACCTAACCCTATATATATATATATATATATATATATATATATATATATATATATATATATATATATATATATATATAGATATATATATATATATATATATATATATATATATATATATTGAGAGAGAGAGAGAGTTAAGTTCAAATGTTTTCACTATCTATTGTGTGCATGTATGATTGATTCTGGACCAATCATTTTAGTTACTTTAAGAAAGGAATTAATGCTTATTAAATGCAGAAGATGTAATTAATATCTATTATATCTTCAACATGTAATATGCATTAATTACTTTCTTAAAATAACTAAAATGATTAGTCCATAATCAGTCATACATGCACACAATAGATAATGAAAACAAAGTAACATAACCATATATATATATATATATATATATATATATATATATATATATATATATATATATATACACACACGTTTCTTTAATTTATTGTGTCCTACAATGCATCAATATGAATTTAATAAAATTAAATAACTATTTAATTAAAAAAGAAAGATATTAGACTATTTCCATAATTGTATATATATTAAATGATATGCATAACTATAATTCTAATTTTATCGAAACTAATTAAATTCATCAGTAATGCCAGTTATAACATTCCTTCAGAATGAATTTACATCTACGTTTTCATGTATGAGTTCCTATTTTGTTTATAGACTTACTCACTTAAAATACAACAAAGTTGAATTTAATATGAAGAATGAGACTATTCTATTAGAATACACTTTCATTCTTCAAGACTAACTTTCATTCTGCTAGAATACACTATTGTTCTCCATGTTTCAAATAAGTTTATTGTATTTTGAGTGAGTGGTCATTAAACAAAATACGAAACCACATATGAAAACCTAGATGCGAATTCATTCTAAAATAATATTGTTGCTAATATTAATGACAAATTTGATTAGTTTCCATAAAAAATGAATTATAATTATGGATATCATTTATTTAAAAATAGGTTTAGATTGTTTGCTATTTCAAAACAATAAATAAATAAATAAATCAAAATATACATATAATTATGGAAATCATTTAATATCTATTTTTATTTGATTAAATAATAATTTAATTTTTACAAAATTCTTATTGGTGCATTCTAGCACACAATAGATGTGAGAAACATTTGAATCCAAGTCTCTCTATCTCTCTTATTTTCTTTCTCTCTCTCTCTCTCTCTCTATATATATATATATATATATATATATATATATATATATATATATATATATATATATATATATAGGATTGTGTCTCCGTATCTCGCAAAGTATAATGCTCCCACATGAACCTAACTATATATATATATATATATATATATATATATATATATATATATATATATATATATATATATATATATATATATATAGTTAGGTTCATGTGGGAGCATTATACATTGCGAGATACGGAGACGCAATCCTAACTATTTATTTTGGAGATAAATAAAATATATTTTTAAAATGCAAAATAAATGAATTTTTTCAAAAAAAAATATTATTTTAGTCATTTATTTTATCAAAAAAAAATTAAAAATATTATCGTTTTTTGTTTTTTCCAATATATGCGTGAAATATTTTAATATATTATTATACTATAAATATTCAAATCGGATTTTTTGAATTTTAGAATATTCTACTAAAATATTAAATTATAAATATTTAAAAAATTCTAATAGAATATTAGAATATTTTAACAAATCTAACAATTCAAGTTGAATATTAGAATATTTTGACATATCTACCAATTTTAGTAAAATATTAGAATATTCTACCATTTTAAAAATTTGAATTAATTATTTTGTAACTTCCTAGAAATAAGACCCAAAAGTTTTCATTTTCAATTTAATAAAATTGTATTCCAAAATAATGTCATATAACCAAGATAGATCAAAGTGTATCACTACCTCATAAAATTTCAGAGTAAATCACAAAATGCAGAATGAGGTGTTGTGTGCTCTGCAATCATCCCGAACTCTTTCCTTTTCCAACCAGAAGTACCTGAAACATAAACTAAAAACCCCTAAGCATAAAGCTTAGTGAGTTCTCCAAAGTACCATATACCATACATAAAAAACAATTAACGGGCCCGGCCCGACATCGAGCCTCGATCAGTATATAGATCTGTAAGTCATCATGCCCCGGCCGGTAAACATATAAACATATAAACATATAATCATACAAATACATGCGATAATCACAAAGACAATAGCATAGAATTCAATCATCTGGCCACCCGACATCGGGCCTTGCCCGACAGACATTCAATCACATAACACATGCAAGAGTCACGTAGACATCTAGTATCCTAACATAATAAACAATAGGCCGAAATTTGTGCCTTTGACCTGCTAAACACAGTGAGGAAACTCACCTCCAGCTGTTGAGTCGCTCAGATGAATCTTTGCCAGCTGGTCCGATAAAATCATATGTTATCATCATAAAATAACATCCAATAAATATTTTGATTCTGACCCATAACTAAGAGTCTAAACTAAGGTAAAAGACCATTTTACCCTTTGCCTAACTTGGCCTAAGGCTAAGGCCTAAACCAACTACTCAAAAAGGCCTAATTTCAAAAATGGTCACTCAAAGCCCAATTATTGCCCAATCTTCCAAATTGGGGCAAAATCCTTTTGTGGGCCTTCAACCAAAAAACAATCCAATATAATAGCATCAGCCCAAAAATAGAAATCGGATTGCCTAACAAGACCCTAATCTTCTAAGGTCCAAATATGAGCCTAAAACTGAGAAGCCCAAATTCGAAGCCCACCTAGTGAGTACGCAGGGTGTACACAGCTCGTACGCTTAGCGTATACCCTTTAGGGCTAGTACGTGCAGTGTAGCAGCTTGGTACGCCTCTCCATTAAGCACTTAATCAATCGAGACTTCAAGCCAAACTCTCAAAATCTTATTCTATAAGACCACTTATCACGTAAAGTTGACAACTTTACACACATGCATGCATGGCTTAATGGGGCTCAAGAGATCAAAAAGAGGTTAACAAAGGTCTTAACACATGCATGGTTTAAGATACACCATAAATCTTGCATTTTTATGAACAAGGGACCAAAAGAGGCCTAGATCTAACACCAATACTTCAAGACCGAGTCAAGAAGCTCATCAACCACCCCAAGGACTCAAAATGTATAAAATGACAACATAAATAGATCTAGCATCACGGATCATCAAGATGTGAGCTTTTAAACTCAAAAAACTTGCAAATGATGAGTTATCCCTGAATCTTTAAGCTCAAGACACTTCTCCAAATTGTCTTCTCTTCTTCTTCTTCTTCTTCTTCTTCTCCTCCTCCTCCTTCACAAACCACCAACAAACACTGTTTAAGGCTTAAAACTCATAAATATACACTAGGGTTCCGATTTCATGACAAAGGAAGGTGGAGGCTGGCTAAACATGACCAAATGGGTCTCTCATAAGGTTTAAATATGCTGCAAACCCAAAAAATTAGGGTTTCACTCATGCTTATGTACGTCATGCGTACTCCACGTATGCCAATTGTACATGGATTAGTTCTGTGATCACAACATCAGGCTAGTACGCTAAGCATACCACCTAATAAGCCCCGCCTATTGACTTAAGGATCAAAATGCAAATTTTTTAGATAAAAGGGGTAAATGTGAAACTTACCAACTCGAGTGTTACATATTTAATGTGTAATATTTTATTAGAATATTTCATTAATATTTCGAAACAAAAACGGTGATTTTTTATTATTTTTATTATTTTTTATTTTGTCTTATTTTTTTGGATAAATTAAATAACAAAAATAACATTTAAAAAAAAAGAGTTTTTGGATTTTTACTTTTATTTTGCAATTTTTAATTTTTTTTTTATCTCCAAGATGATTGACTAGTATCGCATCCCCATGTCTCACAAAATTAGGATGGTTTCAAATGAACACACACACACACACACACACACACATATATATATATATATATATATATATATATATATATATATATATATATATAGAGAGAGAGAGAGAGAGAGAGAGAGAGATAGGTTCAGGTGTTTAAAGTAAGTATTGTGTTATTGTATGCATAAATATGGGTCAATCATTTCAAAAACTTAAATAAGGATATATAATCTTACCTATTAATTAATTTTGTTAATCAATAAAAATTTAATTAATCACTAAAATATTGGATTGCTTTCGTTTAAATCCCTTGAAACTGTTACTGCTTCTTTATCACCGATCCATCCCTACTTTTTCAACCAAACCGATGTCGATGATTAAAGAAGATAAAAGGATGGAGCTTGCCCGTTTGCCGACCAACACCATCAGCCACCATCGCCACCGAACTCACCAGAATTTGCAATCTAAGAAGCGAAAGTCAGGGGAAATCGGTTTCGCTCTGTAAGACTTTTGTTCATGTTGAAGCTTTATATTCTGATTTCATTTGTTGATTATGATTTGCACTTGGAATCAAATTCGCACAAGCCACTTTCGTTCGGAGATCATTCGCACACTTGGAATGATGTGTAATCTTTAGAATTACAGTTCTTGACTCGATTTTGAAAACACATTAACCCTAAACGAAGGCTCGCTTATAATTGAATGTGTAATTGATTTGGAATCGGGAGGTAAAACAGAAATCGATCGTATCAGCCTTCAGCGATTTCAAATATTACTAACTTAGGATTGAATGTTGCAACGAAAATTATTTAGAAGCAAAAATCGGTATTATCATTCACTGTTCGAGCATCAGAGGATAGAAAATTGGTTTGTGTGTTGCAAGCTTCATTGGAAGTCGATATCATATCTTCAAAATCCGGATCAATCATGATCGGAATTGAATTTAGAACATACATCGGGTTTAATGGATGTCAATCGGAATTCATAATAGACGTGAAGTGGTTCAATTTCGACTTTTCCTAAGTCAAACGGGGTATTCTTGTGTTCCAACTTCAAGGTTAGGATTCCAGTGCTTTTGGAAGATGGTATTCAGATGCTTGTTTATGCTGGGGAATACGATTTTATTTGCAATTGGTTAGGTAAGATACGAATTCCAATTATGTTGGAATGGGATCACGGATTTCAATTCTGTTGGAATCACAGAAGTTGATGCTTAAAGAATGGAACACAAAATTGAAACGGACCACATTATTCTTTTAGAATGTATTACTCGTTAGATTTTGATGTTTGCTTTCCCGATTTGAAATTTTTTTTAGTTTTATTCTTTAACAATAAATTTAATTCTTAGCAATTGTTACTCGTATTCTATAAAAATAAATGTAATGTTTGTTTTTATTCTTCAATTGATGGTTCAAGAATTTTTTATTCTCCAAGAAGTTTTTAAAGTTATTTTTAAACTGATGGTTCACAACTATTGTTTGTCTTCAAAATATTCATTCATTCAAAACATTTATTTTGTCAGAAAAGATAATCTCACATTCTCATACAATATCATTCTAACAGAATTATATTAAAATTATAATCTAATTAATTAAAAAAATGACAATTCAAAATTAAGAAAATCAAATATATCTGAAAATTTAAAACTTTTTATTAATTAAACATGTGTTTCCTAATTAGTAACATTTTGGTAATTTAAGAAAGTGAATGCTACCTATTTATGCATACAATAACACAATAATCACTTTTTTATTTTACCAAAAATGATTGGCCACATTTATGCATACAATAACACAATAATTACTTTGAATAGAATAACCTAAGTCTCTCTCTCTCTCTCTCTCTCTCTCTCTATATATATATATATATATATATATATATATATATATATATATATATATATATATATATAGACGAGGTTCAATAGAGAACCATTATTAATAAGAAATCAAGGAAACAATCGTGAGTGTCGAAATTTAAAGCAATCAACGCCCAAGAAAATTGATGTTTGTTTGTGCGTTGGACGCACATACACTGGATTATACCATAAAATTCACCTATTTTCCAAAAAACTCACCTCTTTTTTTCTTTTATAATTTTTTTAAGCTACGTCTTTTATCGGAAAAAAACCGAATATACCGTTGTTCAAAATTTTTCGTCATCATTATGTAGAAATCAATGTTAATGTATAAAATAGTTTTTTTTTTCTTTTTTAAATAAAGCTCACTTCGTTTTGTTGTTTTTTTTCAATATTTAAGTTTATTTTGATCCAAAAAAATTAATTATACAAAAAATTTCATTTTTTTCCTCTATTAGTTAACACCAACATCGATTAAAAAAAACTTCGATCACTGATCCGTAAATATATCAATTTTAACATTTGTAATGTGAATCCGATTTACTATTATTCACATTGTGAATCTGGTCAGATTGACAATGTGAATCTATAGAGAATTTCGTTTTTTTACATCAATATAAATCTCTAGTATCATTTTTTATATATCAATATAGATCTCTATGGAAATAAAAAAAAATCATGTACAATGATATATTTTGTTTTTTTTTGCGATAGAAAACATGGTGTAAAAAAATATACGAAAAAAATGAAGTGAGTTTTGTTATAATTCGATGCATCTGCATTCATTGTAAAAACCTACGACCTTTCTTTTTGCAGTTGATCGATATAAATTCCAACGTTTTAGATTGGTTCATTGACTATAGTAGATTAATAAACGGTATGTACAAGAGATAGTTGCTTCTTAATCGTAATATACTTGCACAAATAGCTATATCAAATAGGAATTGTATTTATATGATTTCCAATGAGATCATAAAAGAAATAGGTTGGAAGGAATCCACCGATTAAACGGAATTGCCCGGAGAATGAACTCCGGGAAGGTCGAATAAAAATGAATAGAATATGATAAAGTAGTCAAAATAAATATGAATCAACAAGTTAAATAAAAAAATTTATTCTTCCCATATATATATATATATATATATATATGTATATATATATATATATATATATATATATATATATATATATATATATATATATATATATATATATATATATATGAACCAATCTAAAACGTTAGAATTTATATCTATCAACAGCAAAAAGAAGGGCCGTAGGCTTTTACAATATATATATATATATATATATATATATATATATATATATATATATATATATATATATATATATATATATATAAAGTTCAATAGACAATCATTATTAGTTAATGAACCAATCTAAAACGTTAGAATTTATATCTATCAACAGCAAAAAGAAGGGCCGTAGGCTTTTACAATATATATATATATATATATATATATATATATATATATATATATATATATATATATATATATATATATATATATATATATATATATATTACAATCACTAATTTTTCTAGGATCAACAAAGTCATTTTTTAACTCCTATTTGAGAGGGTTATCTTGTATCGAAAAAATAAATAAAACTACATAAATTTATCATTTTTAACCTCTTTCCATATTTTTACTTGAAAAAAAAGGTAACATGTGCATCACATTCATATTATTTAAAAAAACATGTTCGTAGAGTTTATTTTCTATAGAAAAAAATAACGAAAATATGAAAATTCATCATTTTTTAGCCTCTGCCCATTCTTATATTTGAAAAAGAAAAGCTTGTAACGTAAAATATGCACCATATGCTCAGAAGTAGTAAACGTTTGTTTTGAATGTTTTATTTAAATTCACTTTCTATAGCAGTGTCTTAACTTATTAAGAAGTTTTTCTTCTGTACATTAATGTGCATATATTTAGATGTGCATATATGCATATTTTCATTTTGTATATATGTGCATTTTGTGCACATTTTAGGTAATTTTTTTTTTCGAATATCAATGTGGAAAGAGGTTAATAAATGATAAATTTACATATTTTTAAGTATTTTTTTGATGTAAGATAAGCTTCAAAATAAAAGCCGCAAACTCATGCACATTTGAGTCTTTGCATATATGCACATTTTTTAATTATTTGTAGATATATTTTTTAAATGTATTAGTTGTTTAATATGTTAATATAGAAGGTGATTCATTGATTTTTTTTTTCAAAAAAATGTGTTTTTTACGAAAAATGTGCATATGGTGCACATTTTGCGTAGATTTTTTTTTTCGAATATCAATATAGAAAGTGGTGGAAAAATAATAAATTTACATATTTTTAGATATTTGTTTTATAGAAGATAAGCTATAAAATAAGGTGTTTGAAAAAGTTATCTTATTGATCCTAAAAAACTTAATGATTTTATTTGAACTTTTATATATATATATATATATATATATATATATATATATATATATATATATATATATATATATATATATATAATGAAATATAATCCGGTTATGAAATAGTTGGTCCCTTGATTTTGAAAGCCCTGTGCGAATCATCAAAATGGGCATTAAATATATTTTTTCTATGAAATAAATTTATTAATATATATGACTATCATATATTCAATATTAGGCTTATAGGCATGTGGTGCACAATATTAAAAGTATATGAAAAAATTATAGATCTTATATGAGCCTATGACGTTTTGATATATTTTTCATAAAAACTTAATTATAATTTGGTCATCACAATGCATATTAACTCATCAATAATAATATTTTTGTCACAAAACTTGAACATAAAACATAATACATGTTTAACACGTTAATATAACCAACATGAACATGAACAACAAGTTTAGTAATATCCATGAATTATTCCAATGAAAATAAAAATATTAAACATATTGATAATAAAAAAATGTCACATGTGAATATCATATTATTGTTTATCCAATATCATAAAATAAATAAATCATAAACCATGTAAAATAAAACAAAATAGCCATAAATTTCGTTTCACATTACATTCAAACAATATAAATAAAATACAAGACGAAGCTTTAAGAAATAAAAATTAGAAGAAATTCGGATGTATATAATTATTTATCATATTATGTATCCTACTATATGGTAGACAAAAAAGATATGTTAACGATAATTTACTTTAATCAACAACAAACTTTTGGAAATTACTTTATTATGAACAAAACCTTCAGATAAGCGTGCTCAAGAAGATTATTTTCTATTACGACATGTATTTAACCATGTGTAAATTTTGATGTTTTTTTATATTGTCGATGTGAAAATCCGGTTGGCCTCATTTTTTTATATGAGAATATTGATGACAATGAAACTCTTGTTTAACAAGAATTCCTAGATAAATCATATTTTATGTGATGGATTTTAAAAACGATAATTTTTATATGATTTATTTCAAATAACAATTCTTTTTTAAATATGACTTGCATTATAAAAAGTATTTTAATTATAAGTAGCTCGTAAGATGCGACTTTCTTGTACATGTGATCATGATCAGTACTTTTTGTTGAAGATGTTTTTTACTTAATAGTTAATTTTATGACAATATGTTTTAAAACAAAAAATGAAAAGTTCAGCTAAACTAAAACAATATAGAAATTATAGATAATTGAAAAAAATATGCATATGATTTTAAACGTGATTCTTATGTTCGAAATATGCAAGTGATATCTATTTAATGATCTAATAATAATATAAATTTTAAAAGACATATCATCCTTATTCTTTATATAGTTACAAGCTATAGCCAAATCAAATTTTCATAAAAACAGAAAAATTAAAAAGTAACATATATTATAAAAAAACAGTCAACTTTCGATATGAAAATACAATTAATTAAGATTATAACTTCGCTTATTCTTCTATTAATGGTATGTTTCAAGGAAATAAATATGGAGTGAGTCAAGTTGATCTCAATTTTATGCATTTGCATCTTTAAAGTTTGTATCTCCTGTTCTTCGTTCAATATGAATACATGCACCACAAATATAGAGTTTTGAGTAATCTCAAATTGTTTTTTTTCTCCAATCAAATTCTAGATCGCATCTATATATGTGAACCATTTATATCTTTATACCAACGAATTAAATATAACATTTACCAATTCTTAAGCATAAGTTAAAAATACTCTTCATTTTTATTATTAATTATTTCGAAGTTGAATCATATGTACTTATAACTAACTAACTAACTAACTATATATATATATATATATATATATATATATATATATATATATATATATATATATATATATATATATATATATATATATATATATATATATATATATATATATATATATATATATAAAAGTTAAAAAATTGGTCTTGGCTTTTAGTATTTAATTAGTTCTTAGTTAAAAACACTATTGAGATATATTGAGAGTAAGTGAATATGGTATAAGGAAGTGGTGTGATTTGTAATAGATACTAGACAAATATCCGCGTGTTGCATATGGGTATATTTATATAGATAACTACTAAAAAATATATTTTTGTTTAAAATATTTAAGTAAATATCATTAACTATGCGGTAAGCATTTTCAATTAGTATTATAAAAATTAATTATTATTCATAAACCACATTACTTATATTCTTATACTATAACATAGTTTTGAACACTTATATATTTAAAATTAAATAATATGAATGATAGATGTCATAATAAATTTAATATCTCAATAATTTGTTAAAAATATTTAAGTGGTTATTAACTATGAAATGAAAATTGCCAATAAGTATCATAAAAACTTATGATTATATTTAAACCGTATTGCTTGAATTCTTATAAAATAACATTTGTTTAAAAGGTTATACAAATAAAGTAAACTAAATGAATGATATTTGTTGCATATAATTTAAAATATTAAAAAATAAAAATCCATTAGTCAATATCATTAAATTTAGAAACATGAAATTTTCATTTAGTTAAAACTCATTGAATTAACTAATATTCATAACTTAAACTATATTAATATGAGTACTTATTAATTATAAAATATAAGTTAAAACTCTCTTGTGTAGTTGTTATTATTATTTTATATGGACAAACATTTTGGAGTTCATTTGACATTTTAATTTGTGTTAAATTAACAAAGTAAGTATATATTAACATTAAAATTTTAATGTTTACATCAAATTCAAATAAATTAATTAAGTATTTTAATATAAATAATTAGTTTTAAGATTGAAATTAAAATAATAAATGAGTTTAATGTAATAATGAAAAAATAAGATGAAAAGTATTGGAAGTTTCGAGTGAATATTGTTAAAGCAAAATGATATCCATAATTTAATTTGATTTTAGTATCTTTCATTTTTTTGTAACATCACAAAAATAAGACCCAAAATTTTTAATTTTAATTTAATAAAACCAGTATTTCCAAAACATCATCGATACAAGGCAAACAAAATAATGTATCAAACATCATAACAATTAGAGTAAAACAGCAAAAAGCGGAACGAGGTGGTGTGTGCTCTACAATCATTCGAGCCTTCCCCTTGAAATTGGAAGTACCTGAAACATAAACCGAAAACCATAAGCACAAAGCTTAGTAAGTTCCCCAAGATACCACATACCAAACATATAACACATAATGGGTCCCGCCTTAACTATCAAAACGGGCCCCACCCTAACTCACATAACGGGCCCCGCCCACATACAATTCATCCTACATAACAAGTAATAACATACATAATAATCATCTCCCCCAGTAGGCATACAAGCATATACACATACTAGTGTCACATATACAATGAGTATTCTAACATAACAGATCATTGGTCGGCATTGGTGCATTCGACCCGCTAACCATGGTGAGGAAACTCACATCGCACTACTGAATTACATTGATAATCCCTGGCTTTTGATACGACAAATCCCTGTGCTATCAATATCAAATAACACTCAATTAACAATTGGAGTCAAATCTATATCCTTCAATCCATACTTAGGTTAAAAATACCATTTTACCCCTTAACTAGTTTGGTCCAAGACTAACGTCCAAACTTTCAATCTAAAAAGCTCAAAAACCAATTAACCATCCAAGGCCCACGTATGGCCCAATTTTCAAAACTGGGCCCAAATCCCTACATGTACCTTACCTTAAGGCCCATTAATTTACCCTAATCTAAACTCTTACATTCAAGTGGCCCAACAAGGCCCCAAGCCACTAAGCCCAAAGAAAAGCCCAAATCTGAAGCCCAAACATGCGAAGTCCTCTTGACCGAGTACACGGGGCATAGCCAGCACGTACGCACAACATACTCGCATAAGGGCATTTACGCTAAGCATACCTACATGTACACACAACGTACTCACCCATTCAGCCAAAACTTGATTTCAGTCCTTAATCCCTTAAGACATAGCCCCAAAACATAGATCTGAATGCCTTGAGCTGGAATATCACATAACGTTGCTAACTTTACATTCATGCATGGCTAAATTAAGCTCTTGAGCTTAAAAGGGACTTAATAAGTTACTTAATGCATGCATGTAACCAAAAATCTCATAAAGCTTGCACTTTTATTCTTTAGGAGACCAATACAAATTTAGATCTATAAGAGCAAGCCCTTAAATGAATTAATTCTTCCATCAACCCAAAACGGGACCAAAATCATAACAAATAAATTATGAAGAGATCTAAACATATACAAGGAAAGATGAAAACTTGATACCTCAAAGGGCTTGCACACAAGATGATGATTCTGGATCCAAAACCTTCCCACCAACCAAGGCAACTTCAAGCTCCACTACTTCCTTCAAAAAGGAAAAAATGGCCACCAAAGTCTTCTTAATAGCTAAAGAACACCACAAAGAGGATTAAGAGTTGATTTTAGGGTTTTTATGGCAATGGAGGCTGATAAGGAGGCTAACCATGAGGATTTAAGGACTTTATATTGGGTACAACACCCTAAATTAGGGTTTCAGCATAACTCACATACGCCCTGCATACATATATGTACACCCAACATACATGTCTGGAGTCTCGTCCCAATCTTGTTGGCTTAGGTGTCTAAGCTCATAACTATAATTGGTATGTACTTGACCCGAGAGTAGCATGGTCCATTTGGGTTGCATATCACTACGACAATTTGATAGGATGGACTTTTGAGAAGAGGTTAATTATGATTTATTAATATATTATAAGTTCTAATATATTAATATGAAATCATATGATTTAATTAGTATTGATCAAGAATTAATTTTGAATTAATTTAGTGATCAAAAGAGACTAATTAAATTAATAAGGACTAATTATGTATATAAGTTATATATATATATATATATATATATATATATATATATATATATATATATATATATATATATGGTTTGGGCTTATGATACATGATGGACTAAGTTTATGGATGAATCCATAAAGAGTTAGCTCACTTGAATCATGGATCATTGATAATAAGCCCAATTGTATGGATTAGGGTTTACCCATGACTCTTTGATTCCTACACTGTATATATGACACCCTACAACCTTAAATTGGTTGTACAAGCTTTGCTAGGGTGTTGTTGGAGAGCCATAACCGATTTTAGTGTGCATAAACTCTCTCAAAAGTCATCCTTTGTCTAAGGTGTGTTGTGAACCATTTGAGGTGTCACACTTGGGGCACTAAGTTCTTAAAGGACAAATACAATAAGTTCTACAAGCTACAAAAAGAGGTAAACTCCTAAATAGTATTTTATGTTGTTTATCTCAATTTCATGCTAGTTGTAGGCTTAATGCTTTGTAAACAACATTGCATGTATAGTTAGAGAAAACATAAATCCAAAGCATTTAGGGTTGTATGTGCACCATAGGGTGTTGTAGTATTCTAAAACCTAACAGTGGTATCAGAGCCTCATATTGTTTTCTATAATATTTGATGCATTGCTTAAGTTTCAAAGCTGGAAAAATCATTTTTCTGCATTCTGAATGATGAACTCGCCGAGTCCACTCAGAAATGGACCAACTCGACGAGTCCAGTTCATGTACTCGCCGAGTTGGTGTTCTAGTGTGCAGAATTTCGAGTTTTGGCTAGAAATTAGATTAGGATCATTACCCCAAACTGTTTTTTTGAACCATGAAATCTGTTTTTTCATTAGGTAATGATCATGCTTGTCCAATTTAAAGATAATTGTCATAATTTCAAGATTTGTATTAGTTTATATGATTAGGCTAATTTCTTGAAGATTGAAGATATAAATTATCTTGTACTTATGAATTTAGTTAGATCATGAATAAATTATTTGATAATTTTTGTTAGTTAAAAATATGATCTAATCGCCTTAATGAAATCCATAACTTGTCCTCAAGTTACGGAAAATGAAAATGTTTTCTTTTAAAAGGTTATTAAAACTCATAGGTTATGGAAAATGAAACTTCTCATTTTAAGAATTATTTTTAAATGATTTTAAAATCTTCCATAACTTGTCCTCAAGTTATGGAACTTGAAAATTTTTTCATTAAAAACCACACTAGACTCATAAGTTATGTAAACCAATAGTTTTGACAAGTTTCAAAACTTGCCCTCAAGTTTTGGAATTTCTAAATTCTCACTTTTGAATACTTTAATTCCAAACCCTAGAGTTTTAAAAGTTCAAATTCAACCCTTATACTATTATATTATTACAAGTTTAATAATTATATATATGTATAAGACAAGTGATTCTTACATTAGTAGGCCTCATTCACGAAGTTGGTCTATAAGGGGGGGGGGGGGGGGTATAAGGTTACTGCCTATAAAATGGCAGTTTAATGAGTGTCCACTCTCACCCACCACTTCCTTGACTGGTGGAGGGTCGTTAGCCAAACAGGTTGGATAGGACACTAATTCTTATTATAAGTATAATGATAATTATAAAGTAACTAAACTTTTATTAAATTCTCAATCCTAGTTACTTTAGGAAAAATGTAAAAATGATGCTATCCCATGAAGTTGCACTTTACACCTTGTTAAGTCATTTGTGGGGCGTGTATGGTTAACCGGCACAATAATATGGGACTGACAGTGTGTGGCAAAGGGTAGCTCGATGTTTGTCATAGATCAATGGAGCGTGTGTGGTTAACTGGCACATGGATTATGTGATAAATGACATCGAGAGTACCAAGCTAATTTGCATGGTTATCATGTTTGTGATCCTCGACATCCCAGTCACAAACTTGAAGTGCACAATCGAGATTTAAACATGCAATTAAAAAGTTCAATGAATCTCAAAGGATCTAGGAATTTCAAACCAACTAAAACTTAATAATCAATTTTGTTTTTCATGGTGGAAATTCGTAAATCGTCATTTACATACCTTCAAATATTTTGCAATTGGATTACGGCATCCCTCTTCTGAATTGTAAAATATTGTGTTGGGTCCTAGCCTTAATATTTCATTTGGGTGTTATATTAAGGACTTAAATCAACACACTTGAATTTCTCCCTTGTAGATGTCTAGTTCAGACAACTATGGTCTTCCCAAATCTTTTGGAAAAAGCTTTCCATAGGAAGATGATATTCCACAATTCCACATCTTCCAATTATTCTCCCTGACCCAGAAGTTTGTAGATTTAAAATTTCAAGGTCACTCAAGCCCTATTGGCTAGCAAACACCAAGATGGAAGGTCTACGTGTGCACATGTTTTGGATATGAAATAACACATTGACAACCTGGGATTGTTGGGTGTCGTTTTCCCGAGGAAGTTGGCCGTTGACTGGGTTCTGCAGTCACTTCCCGATTCGTATAGTCAGTTTGTTAAAGACTACTATATGATAGATAACGACATGCCCCTTATTGATCTAACATATTTGCTAATTGCTTCTGGATCAACAATGATTTGGCGCACTAGTCAAACAAATTTGATTGGAAGATCTACTTCCCAAACTTCCATGGATATTGACAATGGTAACATTGGAAGTGCAGAAAAGCTTTCTTTCCCAATGGAAAGGGATCGGCCATGGTTAAGTCATTTGACCAAATGGTAAAGAGAAAGGCTAAGTCTGAGATAGTCCCATGTACCATTCCCAAAGAATCCATACGTTTCTATTACCAAAAGAAGGGGCATTGGATGCGAAGCTGCCATATTTTCCTGAAAGATCACAAAGATAGTAAAGTCAAAAAAATTGACTCTACTTCAGGTAAAATCCACTCTCTAACTCTGTTAAGTTCCTATTTGGAGATTCTTCATGCATGATGTAATGTAATTACATTTTGATGTTTTGTAGGACCGAAGAAAAGAAAGGAAGCTTAAAGGAAGAGAAAGCTAAATCTGGTTGTTGATCGGATTTTTTAGCTGCTGCTTAGGAGTTATGATAGATTGCTTAGGAAATATTTTGCAACATAGTTTTCATATGTAATTGCATTTTAAGGAAAAAAAATTCTGCATTTTATAAATAAATAAAATTTTTGTTGATCTTATGTCTCCTTACAATGGAATTTGTGAAAAATTGTTGCTTATATGTTTCCATTGATAGCAATATTGGAAAATGGATTTGATTCTTTCGTTTGTAGTAGTGTCAAAATTTACCGAATAAGAAAAGATTCTCATCGCCCGGGTTTTATTTGGACAGAAACTTGGAATCATGTAACTGGTATTGTATGATGAATGAGAATTTTCATCTTTGGGAAATTAAGACTAATTCCTTGTTCACATGAATATGTGAGTCAAGTGAAGGACTAGGGGATCGGGTACACTAGGTGTGCGCTGGTCAGGTCCACCACAAAGAACGATAAGACTGTTCGTCATGATTTACTACAGTTTTAGTAAACATGGTCATACTTACAAGATTAAGTGCAATTCTGAATTATTGGAAAAGTTTCAATGTAAGCAGAACAAATAAGAAGAATCAAATTAGGAAGAAAGACAAAAGTTTCTCCAATCTGAAAGGATGAGAGAGTACTTTAGTATCGTGTTTTATGATCATCTTAATGATTATGTAAACCATATCACAATTGATCCTCTATGGTCATCTTAGTGCATTTCTATGGCTAAGAAGAGGAATCGTAAATTGTTGGAATGGTTAAATCAAAAAAAGGTGAATCATACTTTGTTCTAAATCGAGTCTTAGAGTAACACTCCAAGATCGAGCCTTGAGTGGCATAATCTTAAGAAAGGTTTATAACACTTATCAAATGTAGAGTAAAATGTTTTCTAATCTTGTACATTTAAAATTGGTAAGTTGTGATGTTTCGGATAAAATAAACACCAACTAAGTACAATTGTGTGAAGTGTTCTTCTTGATAAGAAATTGGACCTTGATCAGTGCACAAGAATGTGTACTTGATCCCTTAGTCCTTCACTTGACTCACATATACATGTGAACAAGGAACTGGTCTTAATTTTTCAAAGCTGAAAGTTCTCATTCATCATACTGTACAACTTGTATGATTCCAAGTTTCTATCCAACTGAAAACTTGGGTGATGAGAAGCTTTCCTTATTTGGTAAATTTAGAAACTACCACAAACGAAAGAATCAAATTCACATTTCCATTATTGATAGAAACATATAAAGATCAATTTTCAATAAAAATCATTGAAAGGAGATATAAACTAAACTAAAATAAATTTTTTATTTATTTATAAAAATGCGGAAAAAAGTTTCCTTACAATGCAACTTTAAATGAAAACTATGCTATTACATATTTCCTAGCAATCTATCATAACTCTCTAAGTAGTAGCTCAATAATCCGATCTGCGAACCATACGATTGAAATCCATCTTCGTGATCAGATTTAGCATACACTTTCTTTAGGTTTCCTTCCCTTTGCTTGATCCTGCCAAACACCAGAATCATCAATAAGGAACTTAACAGAGTTAGATAGTGGACTTACCTGAATCAAAGTCAAAATTTTTGATTCTTCTTCCTTTCAGATCCTTCAGGTAGCTAGGGCAGCTTCGCTTCAAATTCCCTTTTTCTTCACAATGAAAACATATAGACTCTTCGGGAATGGTACAAAAGGATATTACAGACTTAGACTTTCTCTTTACCTTTTGGTCAACCGGGTTGACCAAGGCCGATCCCTTTCCATTGGGAAGAGAAAGTTTTTTTTTGGACTTCCAATGTTACCATTGTCCATGTCCATGAAAGTTTGAGAAGTAGACCTTCCACCCATATTTGCTTGACTATTGCGCCAAATCATTTCTGATTTAGCAGCAATAAGCAAATAAGAAAGATCTAATAGGGTCATGTCGTGATCTGTCACATAATAGTCTTTAATAAACTTACTTATGATTCAAGAAGTGATTGAAGGACCCGGTCAATAGCCAACTTCCTTGGGATAATGACACCCAACATTCACAACCTGTCAATGTGTGACTTCATTCCTAATACATGAGTGCACACAGGTCTTCCATCTTCATGTTTCATTGTGAGTAGGGTTTGAGTGATCTTGAAATTTTCAAGTCTTTAAGCTTGTGGGTCAGGGAGAATAATTGGAGGATGAGGAGGAAGAGAAGTATTATTTCTATGAGCCAAACTCAGGAAGTCATCTTCATTAGGAAAACTTGTTCCATAAGATTTGGGAAGATCATTGTTGTCTGAATCAGACATCTACAAAGGGAGAAATTCAAGTTAGTTGATTTAAATCCTTAATATAACACCCAATATCAAATATTAAGGCTAGGACCCAACACAATATTTTATAACTTGGAAGAGGGATGCTGTAATCCAGGCTATAAAATATTTGAAAGTAGGTGAATGACGATTCACAAATTTCCACCATGAAAAAACGAAATAAATTATTAGGTTTTAATTGGATTTGAAACTCCTAGATCTTTTGAGATTCATTGAACATCCAATGGCATGTTTCAATCTTGAGTGTGCCCTTCAGGTTTTGTGACTAGGATGCCGAGGATCACAAAACAAGGTGTCAATAACCATGCAAATATACTTGGTACCCTTAATTTTTACCCCTCAATCGATGTGCCAGTTAACCACACGCGCTCCACCGATACTATGATAAACATTAAGTTACCCTTTGCCTACCTTGTTAAGTCAAGCTAGTGTTCCGGTTAAACACACACGCTCCACTAACCGACTTAAGCAAAGTGCAAAGTGTAATTTCATGGGTTAGCACCAAATTCACATTTTCCTAAAGTAACTAAGATTGGGAATTATAAAAACATTTAGTTACTTTATATTTATTATTAATACTTTTAATGAATGGAGAATTATAGTCCTTGTCCAACTCGTTCGGCTAACGACCCTACACTGATCAAGGAAGCGGCGGGTGAGAGTGGACACCTATTAAACTGCCATTTGTTTAGGCAGTAACCTTATACCCCCTTATAGACCAGCTTCGTGAATGAGGCCTACTAATGGTAAAACAACTTTACTATTATACATATATATAAATATTATTAACTTATAATATTATAAAGTATAAGGGTTGAATTTTATCTTTTAAAATTCTAAGGGTTTAACATGGAATTAAAGTATTCATATGGGAAAACTTTTTAAAATTCCAAAACTTGAGGTAAAGTTTTGAAACTATTCAATACTATTCACTTCCATAACTTATGTGTTTAAAGTAGTTTTAATTCAAAAAACTCTTCAAGCTCCATAACTTGAGGACAAGTTATGGAAGACTTTAAACTATTAAAAGAATATGACTTTTCGTTACTCATAACCTATGGAAATATTTATGAGTTTTATGAATCTTAAATGTGACTTCTCATATAACTTGAGGAAAAGTTAGAAGAACACATTTTAGAACCAAATCTTAGATTAATTTGGATTGAAGACAACAATTTCACATAATTTTTCTGTTAATCTAAGCAACTCATAAGAACAAAACAATTTAATCAAACTTTTCATGTAATTAGCCTAATCATTAAACTAATACAAAACATGAATCTATTGACAATTATCTTTGAAATTGGATTAACATGAACATTACCACATCAAAAACAGGTTTACAAGTTGAAAAACAGCTTAGGGTAATGTTTTTAGTCCAATTCCAGCAAAAACAATCGAAGATATGCTGTCTGGGGGTTCAACTCGTCGAGTGCAAGAACCAACTCAACGAGTTGGATGAGTTTAGCCTTGGACTCATTGAGTCCCTTCATGGACTCGGCGAGTCTGTTGAGCAGACAGCAACAAACTTCGATTTTTCAGCCAAATTTGCAAGTATAACAAGAAAACAAGCCTAGGCTCTGATACCACTGTTGGGATTTGAGAATTCTAACACTCCTATGGTGTACATGCAACCCTAGAAACCTTGGATCTATGTTTTATCTATGATACATGCAAAATTGATTTTCCAAGGTTCTTAACCTATCTAGCATACAAGGGAACTTTTAATCATAAAAGATAGTAAGAAAACATACCTTGTAGTCCTTTGGATTCCTTGAGAGCCTTGTGACCCTAGCACCCCAAGTGTGATGCCTCAAATGTCTCACACAACACCAAATGAACTTGGAATAGACTTGAGAGAAATGTCACACACTTAGAATCGGCTATGCCCTATTATTTCTTACACTAGTGCCAATTTTGGTCTACAACATATTGCTTATATAGCGTGTCATAATTAGGGTTACACCATGTAAACCCTAATTTGACATGGCTCTTCATTTCCATGATCCATAGGTTCAAAGACACCATGGAGCATCCATGGAGTATCCTGTGGGTTTTAGCCCAACTTAATAATCCATGGAGTCTTAGCCCACTATACAAGTATGGATGATTTACACAATCAACCCATATATTTAATTAGTCTTCTTTTGATCACTTAATTAATATCAAATTAATTTTTGAGCAATACTAATTAAATAATATTGTTAATATATTAGAACTTATAATATATTAATAATCCTTAAGTATTATTTCTCTCATTTTGGTCTATCCAAATGCATGATGCCATGCAACCTAAATGGACCATGCTAATTGGGTCATGTACATTCTAGAAATAGTTATGAGCTTAGACACCTAATCCAACAAAAATGACTTAACTCGTCCATCAACCCAAAACAGGACCAAAAGCATAACAAAAATCTATGAAGAGATCTAAATGTATATAAGCAAAGATGCAAACTTGATACCTCAAAGAGCTTGCAAACAAGATGATGATTGTAGATCCAAAACCATCTCAGCAAGCAAGACAACTTCAAGCTCCTTTACTTCCTTCACAATGGCAAAAATGGCCACCAAAGTCTTCTTAATAGCTCAAGAACACCACAAAGAGGCTTAAAGGTTAGTTTTAGGGGTTTTATGGAAATGGAGGCCAACCATGATGACTTAAGGCCTTTATATAGGGTACAACATCCTAAATTAGGGTTTCAACATAACTCACATATGCTCCGCATACAAATATGTATGCCCAACGTACATGTTCGGAGTCTCGTCCCAATCTCACATTAATACGCTAAGCGTACCAAGTGGTACGACAAGTGTACTTGCTTTACAGCTTGTATGCTAAGCGTACCAAGTGCTACGCCCCACGTACTACTGAAGGACCAAATGCAAATCTTTTAATAACAAGGGAAAAATAAAAAACATACCAGGATTTAAGTGATACAATTTTCTTTATTTCAGTTTAGTGTTATTCAACGGATTTCATATATGATATTCAAAGTAAAACTGTGAAGCATTTTTAATATTTGTTTACATGTAAATGAAAGCCGACTTGATAAACTGTTGTATATGTAATAGGTTAATCATTATTGGTGTCTATTGTTGGATTTGGTGTCTAAGTCCATAACTATAATTGGTATGTACTTGACCCGAGAGTAGCATGGTCCATTTTGAGTTGCATTCACCAGAACAATCTGATAAGATGGATATTTGAGAAAGAGGTTATTTTTCATTTATTAATATCTTAAAATCATATTATTTAATTTTTATTGATTAAGAATTAATTTCGAATTAATTTAGTGATCATAATAGACTAAATAAATTAACGAGGACTGATTATGTAAATCAGTCATACATATGGTTTGGGTTATCGATCCATGCATGATGATCAAAGTTTATGTAAGAGTCCATGAAGAGTTAGCCCATATGGATTATGGATCACAAGCCTAAGTGTAAGAAATAGGGTTACATATGACTCTTGGATTCTACCCTATATATATATATATATATATATATATATATATATATATATATATATATATATATATATATATATATATATATATATATAGTGTATTCTAAGAGAACCATAGACGATTTTGTGTCTCCATACCTTTCTCTCAAGACCTCCAATTGTTCATGGTGTCACACCCCCAAAACTGAACGGCAGAAATGTTCGGGGTCAGAGGACGTCATGTACAGTATCATAACAATTGAATAGTAAAGAAAGTACACACCACAATAATATAAATATATTTGAAACATTTACATGATTGTATGTGTTACATGTTTGAATATCAAATACAATATGGTGATTCAAAATATGTTACTAACGCCAACGCGTTAGTATTCAAAAGTAGTTGCTACATGATTTAGCATTTTCCTGAGAATACAAGTTATTTCAAAGAAAAAGTGTCAACAACAAAGTTGGTGAGTTCATAAGTAGTGTTTTGAGAAAATGTGTGCCAATCGAAAGTTTACGTTTGTTTTCCAGAAAATACGATATTTTCTTATGAGTGTATGAAATGAGTATGAGTGATTGTTTGTATAAATCGTATGTATTTGAACCAAGAAAATCCTATATTTTCCTAAAAGTGAAATGCAGTCTCAAATCACCAAGACCGTAACCCGTAAGCAACTATGACATGCTAAAAAAGAATGATGTATAGTCTTATTATAAAACAAAACTATAAGCAGATTTGTATTTGAATGTGAAAAGAACTGTATCTGTTACTTTTCCCATGAGAAACGTAATACCATAATAATTATCTATCTAATGAGCTTTGATAACCGTACTATCATAATTTGCGTGTAGCCATATTCTTCAGACGTTGAAATGAGATGACACTTGTCACCCCGGGGACTGTAGCTAGCAGTCAGGCCGCGAGATTATTATTCCCGTATAGATCTATACACACTTGTCACATTATCCGGACGGGAGATTCTGGTTATAGACTGGACTTCTAGCGGTACCTTAAAAGGTATATTGAAGATGAATGACTCACGAATTCTCAATTAAGTCCCGTATAAAAATAAATGCACTTGTTTCTGAAATGATTATCCTTTTAAACGATATTAACAAAGGCATGATAATGATTTGTATGTTCTTGCATGTTTACAAATGTTATAGTAAAAGGGTTACCCTTGATATTATGCAAACACATAAGTAAAACTTATAATATTTAAAAGTATGTTTCATCCCGAGAGGGTAGAGTGGTGTAAGATGTTTGCATGTTAACATGATCCATATGATAGTTATAAAAATGAGATGAAATGTATAACAAAAGATTGATGTTTTCACATGGGATTGACCGTGTGCTTGCTTGTATTCCCCCCTCCCCCTCCCCCGTAAAATGTTCAAAATCATTTAAAATCAGTTGAAAGTGTAGAAATGGGGGTACGAACTCACCTGGTAGAAGTGGTGAGTTGAAGAAGGCGAGACTAAATTTGGGCAATACTTCGACTGGAAAGAAGCAAGTTCCTGGGGAACTTTGGGAGTTTGAGAATTGCGTCGTGTGCTAGGGTTGTTACCAGGGCTTCGCGGTAAAACTTCGATGAAAGGAAACAAGAAGTCTGTCATAATAGTTGGTATAGAAGTTACATAGAATTCGGAAAATTTGACCTTGGAGTAGGTCTACAATATACCACACAGGGATAAACTTGAGAGCTTAGAGATCTCATGAAACAGTAATTGCTAGACGGGGATATTTACATGAAAAGAGTGCTACTAGGAGTACATACGAAGGTTATTCCACAAACCAAAAGAAGGAGCGAGTAGAGTATCCTCTACTTGTGACGTGAACTGTTCTGTTGAGCCTTTTGATCTGCCAACTGACGTTCCATCTCGAGCATACACATTTCATACCTTGCTTGGCGTGCTCGAAGTTCCCTGACTTCAGTTTGTGTTGCAGTTAGATCTCTATGCCAAGCTTCATTTTGATTTATGATTCTTCCATGAGCTAATCCTAACTGTATTGAACCCGGTGTTCGCATCATTTCCTTAGTTCGTTGGATAGTTGCCCTTCTTTGCTCATCATTGCGAGCAATTCGGCGAACCATTATAGGAAGGACTCTGTATGCTAAGCCTCCCTCGGTCAGATTGTAGAATCTTCGGTCTCCATTGTATGGAAGGGGTTGACCCTATTTGCGACTCCACCTATTTAGGTTGGTTGCCCATAGAGGTGTCGAGCCATGAAATTCTGGTCGAGGATTAGGATTTTGGATCGAAGCCACTAAGGGTAGGTGATTGTCCTCGGGATCTATGTCTGAGTCTTCTTGCATTTCTTTTTTTGGATCATTCTCTATCCATCCCCTATTGTCTTGGTTTGGTAGTAGGGGTCCCATGGTAGGTGGAATCTAGCCATTGTGTCTGTGCGAGAATAGAGATATGAGAATTGTCTAGATATTAAAACATGTAAATCTAAACATGTAAGTTAAACTATTGTATTTACAAAATACTACTATAGTATTTTAGATGCTATGTTTGATTCTAAAGTTTATAGGTTTGGTAAGTTTTAGACTTGTTGTCCACTATAGCTATCCGTTGGCATATGCTGGTCGGCTCTCGGACAAATATAGTTGATCAGGCTATATTCATCCCAGTCCCGATTACATATTCCAAGGCATACCTGTATTGCACAACTCATCTATAATACTTCTATATTGTTTTCATTATGATACTGACCCTGTTATATAATGTATGCATGTATACTTTATAAAAGTTTCATTTTAAATGTATAAATCTCAAACACAGTGTTTTTGCCCAGTTGTGTTTACAGTTGTATATCAAAAATGGTTTTGATATACTTAGTTCACTATAAACAATGATCTGATACCAATCTGTCACACCCCCAAACCTGAACGGCGGAAACGTTCGGGGGTGGAGGACGTCATGTACAGTATCATAACAATTGAATAGTAAAGAAAGTACACACCACCATAATATAAATGTATTTGAAAACTTTACATGATTGTATGTGTTACATGTTTGAATATCAAATACAATATGGTGATCCAAAATATGTTACTAACGCCAGCGCGTTAGTCTTCAAAAATAGTTGCTACCTGATTTAGCGTTTTCTTGAGAATACAATTAATTTCAAAGAAAAAGTGTCAACAATAAAGTTGGTGAGTTCATAAGTAGTGTTTTGAGAAAATGTGTGCCATTCGAAAGTTTAAGCTTGTTTTCCAGAAAATCCGATATTTTCTTATGAGTGTATGAAATGAGTATGAGTGATGTTTGTATAAATCGTATGTATTTGAACTGGGAAAATCCTATATTTTCCTAAAAGTGAAATGCAGTCTCAAATGACCAAGACCGTAACCTGTAAGCAACTATGACATGCTCAAAAAGAATGTTGTATAGTCTTATTATAAAACAAAACTATAAGAAGATTTGTATTTGAATGTTAAAAGAACTATATCAGTTACTTTTCCCGTGAGAAACGTAATACCATAATAATTATCTATCCAGTGAGTTTTTATAACCGTACTATCATAATTTTCCTGTAGCGACGTTCTTCAAGCGTCAAAATGAGATGACACTTGTCACCCCCGGGACTGTAGCTAACAGTCAGGGTGTGGGATCGTTATTCCCGTATAGATCTATACACACTTGTCACGTTCTCCGAACGGGAGATTCTGGTTATAAACAGGGCTTCTAGCGGTACCTTAAAAGGTATATTGATGATGAATGACTCACGAATTCTCAATTAAGTCCCGTATTAAAATGAATGCACTTGTTTCTGAAATGATTATCCTTTTAAATGATATTAACAAAGGCATGATAATGATTTCTATGTTCTTGCATGTTTATAAATGTTATAGTAAAAAGGGTTACCCTTGATATGATGCAAAGACATAAGTAAAACTTATAATATTTAAAAGTATGTTTCATCCTGAGAGGGTAGAGTGGTGTAAGATGTTTGCATGATAACATGATCCATATGATAGTTATAAAAATGACATCAAATGTATAACTAAAGATTGATGTTTTCATACGGGATTGACCGTGTGCTTTCTTGTATCCCCCTCCCCCCCGTAAAGTGTTCGAAAGCATTTAAAATCAGTTGAAAGTGTAGAAATGGGGGTACAAACTCACCTGGTAGAAGTGGTGAGTTCAAGAAGGTGAGACTAAACTTGGGCAGTACTTGGACTGGAAAGAAGCAAGTTCCTGGGGAACTTCGGGACTTAGAGAATTGCGTCTTATGCTAGGGTTGTTACCGAGGCTTCGGGATGGTTAACATATAGTAGAAGTAGGAGAGAGGATAGGAATGAGCAGCCAAACTCGGAAGGCTTCAATTTGTATATATTGGCTAAAAATCGAAGCTCACGTCGTGAGTTGGTCCCACTTCTCTCATGGCATGCGTCATCTGCCAAGTGGCTCTGGAATGGTCAGCCAGACTGTTCACGTCATGAACTTAGTGTTTACGTCGTGAACTCTGACAACTCTGACACAGCGTCGAAGTTCGTGCCTCGAACTTTAGAAATTCATATCTTTCGCATACGAGCTTCGTTTTCGACGTTCTTTATATGCACGCGTACGTGAGATTATGCTCTACAACTCTCGTTTAGACTTCGTTGGCTAAATTTGAATTATTTTTAATATTACATTTTTAACAGATCGGGACAGGAAAAGTCCGTTAAAAATCCATAACTTCTACATCCGATGTCCGTTTTCGTCAGACTTTTTACCGTTGTAATACCATTGATGAGATCTTCGATTCTCATTTAGGTCATGTTGGCAAAATTCGCTCGATATCTATTTCAAGTTTTTAGCTATCTACTGCTATGTCCGAAACTTCAAAAAATCATAACTTCCTCATATGAAGTCAGATTTGGGTGTTCTTTTTATGTATGTTTACAGTTTTGGGATATCTACGACTTTCATTTAGACACCTAAGGTTGAAAATTATTTTATTGAAATTTATCGTTTTATGGTTAACAATGTTTTACTAGTATTGTCGTGTATCTTCGATCGGTGATAACTTCTTCGTTATAACTCGGATTTTACTAGTCATTATATTTTGGAAACCTAGTTACGATCTCTATCACTTTATTTATCCCAATTAAGGTTATTGAACAAATTTTTTTGACCTAAATTTTGCTGGTGTTACACATGGTGTCTTGTGATTCCATTAGAGGTGCAACATTTGAGGCACTATGTTCTTAAAGGCCAAATACATTAGGCTACAACAAAGAGGTACTCATCTAATCTCTTTTTATGATTCAAATATCAAATTGTATGCTAGTTGTAGGCATTATGCTTTGGATATTTTTTGTTGCATGTATAACTAGAGAAAACTTAGATCCAAAGCACTAGGGTTGTATGTGCACCATAGGGATGTTAGAGTACATAAAACCCAACAGTGGTATCAGAGTCATGGGTAGTTTTCTGTTATATAGATGCATTGGTGAATTGTTCAAAGCTGAAAAAATGAAATTCTGCACTTTGGCCAGAATTGCATTTGGACCATTACCTTAAACTGTTTTGTATCATAAAATCTATTTTTTTCATATGGTAATGATTATCCCATCCCACTAAAAGATAAATTTTCAAATCTTCAAATTAGTACTAGTTTATATGATAAGCTAATTGTTTGTAATATTTTGATTTGAAGTTATCTTGCTATAAGAGTTGCATTAAGTCAAATTTGTAAAAGATGAAATGATGATTATTTTATTGGTTTTAAAATTTGATCTAAATGGTTTTAAAGAGTTACAAAACTTGTCCTCAAGCTTTGGTATTTGAAAACTCTCAAATTAAGAAACAATGAATACTAAAACTCTTGTAATTGAAAGATGCAACTCTTGGGGTTCATAACTTCAAAATTAATTAAATAGTTTGATTTTGAATTTTGTATTTGGAACCTTGATGTCTTTTTGCATAGTTCTAATTGCCTCTTATGGATTGTATTAAATTAATTAAAGTGTTTAATTAAAAGAGAAGATTAATAAATCCATAATAACATGGTTTAAGTTTAATTAAATTAAGAGAATTATTTATTAATTAAACCATAAAGTACTTTAAAAGTTTAAAATACACCCTTATACTATATAAAATTAAAAGTTTAATATATTTTATATGTATATGTAAGGTCAGTCTTACCGTTAGTATGCCTCATTCACGAAGATGGTCTATAAGGGGTGTTTAAGGAAGCGGTTTGTAAATGACTGCCATTGGGTATCCACTCTTACCTACCGCACCCTTGACGAATAGAGGGTCGTTAGCCAAACGAGTAGGATAAGCCACAACTTCCATTAAAAGTATAATGAAATACCAAGTAACTAATACTTTTATAAATTCCCAAATCTTAGTTACTTTTGGAAAGATGTGAATTTGATGTTATTCCATGAAATTGCACTTTGCACCTTGCCAAGTCTTTAGTGGAGCGTGTGTGGTTAACCGACACACTAACTTGGACTAGTAAGGTGGAAAAGGGTAGCTTGTAGTTTGTCATAGATCAATGGAGCGTCTGTGGTTAACTGGCACATTGATTAGGTGATAAATGACGTCGAGAGTACCAAGCTAATTTGCATGGTTATTCACACCTTGTTTGTGATCCTCGGTATCCTAGTCACAAACTTGAAGGGCATAATCAAGATTAAACATGACATTGAAAAGTTCAATGAATTTCAAAAGATCTAGGAGTTTCATTTAATACCTAGTTCTTTTAAAAATTTCGATTTCGTGGTGGAATTGGTAAATCGTCATTTGCCTACCGACAAATAGTTTACAATTCTATTACTAAATTCCACTTCCGAATTGTAAATTATTGTATTGGGTCCTAGCCTTAATATTTCATTTGGATGTTATATTAAGGACTTAAATCAACTAAACTTGAAATTGTCCCTTGTAGATGTTTAGTTCAAACAACTATGATCTTCTTGAATCTTTTGGAAAAAGCTTTCCTCATGAAGATGATGTTCCGCAGTTGGATTGTGGAAATGGAAATAATACTTCACTTCCTCCACCTCCTCCAATAGTTCTCCCTACCCCACATGTTCATCGACTTGAAAAGTTCAAGGTCACTCAAGTCCTATTGGCAAGCAAACATGAAGATTGAAGGTCTGTGTGTGGACATGTCTTGGAGATGAAGTCACACATTGACAGGCTGGGAATGTTAGGAGTCGTTATGTCAAGGAAGTTGGATGTTGACTTAGTTCTTTAATTACTTCCTAAGTCATATAGTGAGATCATTAAAGATTACGATATGACAAACCACGACGTGACCGTTATCGATATTACCTATTTGCTAATTACTACTGAATCAACAATGATTTGGCACACTGGTCAAGCAAATTTGATTGGAAAAGTAATTTTCCAAACTTCCATAGACACTGACAATGGAAACATTGGAAGTCCAGAAAAGTCTTCTCTTCCCAAAGGAAAGAGATCGACCATGGTCAAACCACTTGACCAAATGGTAAAGAGAAAGATTAAGTCTGAGATTGTACCGTGTACCATTCCGAAAGAGTCTGTTTGTTTCTATTGACAAGAGAGGGACATTAGTTGCGAAGCTACCCTATTTACCTGAAAGACCACAAGTACATGATGTGATAAGATTGCATTTTGATGTTTTGTAGAATCAAAGAAGAGAAAGGAAACTTACAGGAAGAGTAAGTCAAGTTTGATCATGAAGAGATGAATTTCGATTACATGGTTCGATGATCAAATTTGTAAGTTGTTAGGAGTTATGATAGATTGCTTAGGAATATGTAATAACATAGTTTTCATTTGTAATTGTGTTGTAAGGAAAAGTTTTTCCACATTTTATAAATAAATAAAATTTTGATTTTATGTTGTTTTATATTTCCTTGCAATGCTTTTGTGAAAATTTATGTTCGTATGTTTATATTCTTAAGCAATATTGGAAAACGGATTTGATTCTTTCATTTGTGGTAGTGTCAAAATTTACCAAATAAGACCATCTCCAACCTATCTCCATTTCCCCCATAAATGGAGTAAATAGTGTTTCATCTCCAACCCTACTCCATTTTCTACCCCATTTTTTACCCCAAAAAGTATATTCCTAGAATATTCTATTTTTTTAACTTATATATATTGCCAAATACACCCCTCTACTAATTAAACTTTATATTTATGATTAATTAATATAAATTAGTATATTACATGATATTATAAGTATTAAATATTGCATTTAAATTATAATTCGTAGATAAAATAAACTAAAAATGTATAAAATAAAATTAAGAGGGACTAAAATTTACAACCAAACTTCACCTCTATTTTTAGAGATATGAATAGTATTCCCCCATATGGGGGAATACTATTCATATCTCCAAAAATGGAGTTGAAAATGAGGTAGGGTTAGAGAAGAATGGGGGGGGGGGGGGGGAGAAATGGAGTTTAGGGGTGGGTTGGAGATGCCCTAAGGAAAGATTCTTATCACCCAAGTTTCAGTTAGATTGAAACTTGGAATCATGTGGCTTGTATTGTGTGATGAATGAGAACCTTTCATCTTTAGGAAATTAAGGCTAATTCCTTGTTCACATGTAAATGTGAGTCAAGTGAAGAACTAAGGGATGAAGTACACTTGGTTGTGCACTGGTCAGGTCCACCACAAAGAACGATAAGATTATTCGTCATGATTTACTAAGAGTTTAGTAAATATGGTTATACTTACAAGTTTAAGTATAAATATGAATCATTAAAAAAGTTTTACTGTATAGCAGAACGAATAGGAAGAATCAATTAGGAGAAAGATAAAAGTTTCTCCAATATGAAAATTATGGAGAGTACTTTAGTATCGTGTTTTATAATCATGATTATGGAACCATATTACAATTGATCCTCTAAAGACACGTTAGTGCACTTATATGGCTAACAAGAGGAATCCGGAATTGTTGAAATAGTTAAATTAATCAAGAAGTTGAGTCATACTTCGTTCCAAAGTCAAGTCTTAGAATCATACTCCAAGATTGTGCCTTGAGTGACATAATCTCAAGAAGGTTTATAACACTCATCAAATATGGAATGGAAAAAATGTTTTCTTACTCCTACACATTTGAGATTGGTAAGTTGTGATGTCTTGGGTAAGATAAACACCAACTAAGACCAATTGTATGAAGTGTTTATCTTGATAAGAAACTGCACTAACTCTTGAATATATGTTTGTCAAGTAATGTTTCTTTACAAAGAGAATCGTATATGTCAAGAGGTCAGTGGGAGTCTTAATGGTCTTGAAAAGTTTCAAGAACTAATCAAGAATAAACCTATCATTTATCCTTAGCATGCGAATTGAGGTTGATAACCTATCATGTTGACATATTCTTGTTTTTATGCTATTCCAGTTAGTTTGACTATGCATGTGAGTTCTATGACTTCTTATTTGAATGTATAAGGCAAAGCACCTTGATAAATAAAAAGTACATTGATCTGTAGGGGTGAGCTGCTCAATAACTTGGAAGCAATTCTAGCATCCTTGTGTTACTAGATGACAAGAATTAAGTTGAACAAGTTCAGTCCATATGAGTTTGGAATTGTCACAAACCTTATATTGGGATTATGGTTTTCACAAATTCACATGGACAGGAACACATACACCATAAAATCTAAGTGACAAAGGTTTCTCTCCGCTTCATGAAAATTGTTATGAGGAAACACTTTCACTAAGTATATTTTTAAAAAAGATTGTAGTTGTGTTAAATGCATTCTGAAATTCGATTATGATTATGATATCCCTCTTCATAGTTCGAATTGTGAGATATGGAAAATAGTTTGAACATTCAGGACTTACTGCTGTAAGTTCTAAAATTATTCAGAAACACATACGAGCTATCTAAGGAAAGGTGTATGAGTTTGAGAAGCCTAGATAAAGTCTTATTGAAGCGTCTTGTATCAGAAATCTGAACTTTAGTATGAAAATAAACAAGTATTGATTTCTAGAACTCCAAATGATTTCTGGGTACATGTCAAAGCTAGTTGGAGCATAAGTGTTATGCTAGTAAGAATGTAATTATCATGCTAGTGGGAGCACAATTATTACCTTAAGTGTTGAGAGTTAGCAATGTTAATTATAGAAAAAAAAAACGTTTCAATTAGCAAAGTTGCAGAGTTTGAAAAGTTGTTTTGCTATAATTAAGGGAGAGGAATTCATACTTCATTTCAAATCTAAAAGCTTAGATTAAGATTTTAATCAAATTTAGTCAAGGACAACATATATAAATGTTATGTTGAAATGATTCAACATAAGGAAATTCTATATATGGAAATGTTACGGCAAGAGACTGGTAAAGTATCATGTCTTTATGCAAGACATTATGGATCGTGTCCCATATTCCGCGACTATAGGATCGATTGCATATGCTATAGTATTTATGTGTTCTGAATTTTCCAAATGCCTACGACATTAAGATGGAAGATGGATCAGAACCGAAGGACAATCTAAGGTTCGCCAAGGATTGGTTGCTTAAGGACAGTTGGAAGTATAGTAATAAATGCACCATGTTGACATGATTATGAATAGATAGGATTCTATGAAGAATGTATTGTCATATGGAAAATACAAAAATGTTTACATATTGAGATTTGGGTATAAAGAATCTATCTGTAGTTAGAAACGTGTATGTAAGAAGGATGTTCAAAAGAACGTACTTTGAATGTGAGACTACGTATATATGGAATTGTCTTGTGACGATATCCAATGGAATACTTTGTAATTTCATTGTCCAAGTCTCTATGAATTTTGTGCACTGACATTACAAAAGGATCATTGCATAAATGTTAGAACCTAACACATTCTAATAGTGACAAGAATTTGGTATTCTTACACTTATGATAAGGATTTGGAATTATTAATTAAGCGTAGTTTGAAATGTTTTCATTTGATCTATTTCACAAATTAAAGACCATAGGTAAACATAGTATGCATGCTTGGAGAATGGGATAACTACTGTTCTAATTCAAGTAATAAGTTGATTAGCCGAAACATTATACAATGAATAATGTGTAATCGATATGGTGAATAAATAAAAGATGTTTTATTTATATTCAAAAGTTTTGAGACCATATTGGATTCGATTATTCTTGTGTTTCACTTCGCATGTTTTACTTCATGAATAACTACGTTATTCAAACATCCACAGTCAGTCATACTTTGGAAGTAAGTAATGAGGTAAGGCTGTCATGAATCTGACTGTAGACTGTCTATGTATTTTAGACATATCACAAATTTGCTGCAGTGTTCATGAGAGCTGCTATAATAAGATTTTAGTATTGGATTAAAACCACGCTCATTTGAATCACTTCATGGATTTTGTCACGAGTGATTGTGAGATGATAATATCTTATATTCTTGAAACCAAGACATGTGAGTTGCAGTTTAAAAGTCGGTTGCACATTGATAATATGTAAACGCACTAGTAACTTGATGTTATAAAACATATTATTGTGTGTGATTTGATGAGTAAATAGAGCAAGAATATGAGTCGAAGTTTATTCGTTCCTTTTACCCTTAGAGGGATAAAAGTGATATCAGTGGGCCCTTCGATGATTTAGTGATGATAACCCTAAGTGCTTGACCAAGTCTGGACTGATTTGATTTGTTCAATTAGTCAGCCATCATAAATAAGATATTGGGAAACAACACATGGACATACAGAATGATTATAATCCATGTCTCATGTACATACGATATCTGGAATAGAGGAATATCTGATCTCTTATGTAATGGAGGCGTCATTGACTACGTCAGAGTTCGACAATATCTTTTCAGAGCAATGATTGCTAGTAGGTTTTAAGTCGTACTTGCAGTTATAGTTATTAGACTTATCCAAGTGGGAGACTGGTGAATTAGGTGTCTAAGCCCATAACTATAATTGGTATGTACTTAACTCGAGATTAGCATGGTCCATTTTAGGTTCCATTCACCAAAACAATCTGATAGGATGGATTTTTGAGAAAGAGACTATTTTTGATTTATTAATATATTATAAGTATTATATATTTATTGTGAAATCAAATTATTTAATTAGTATCGATCAAGAATTAATTTAGAATTAGTTTAGTGATCAAAACAGACTAATTAAATTAATGGGGGCTGATTATGTAAATCAGTGATACATATGGTTTGGGCTATTGATCCATGATGGGATAAGTTTATGTAAGATTCCATGAAGACTTAGTCCATATGGATTATGGATCATAAGCCTAAGCGTAAGAATTAGAGTTACGTATGACTATTGGATTCTACACTATATATATATATATATACATATGTATATATATATATATATATATATATATATATATATATATATATATATATATATATATATATATAGTATAGAATCCAAGAGTCATACGTAACTCTAATTCTTACGCTTAGGCTTATGATCCATAATCCATATGGACTAAGTCTTCATGGACTCTTACATAAGCTTATCCCATCATGGATTATGGATCATAAGCCTAAGTGTAAGAATTAGAGTTACATATGACTTTTGGATTCAACACTATATATATATATATATATATATATATATATATATATATATATATATATATATATATATATATATATATATATATAAACCCTTGGCCTAAAATGGGATACACTAGTATGTTCTAAGAGAACCATAGCCGATTTTGTGTCTCCATACCTCTCTCTCAAGTCCTCTAATTGTTCATGGTGTCTTGTGATTCCATTAGAGGTGCAAATACATCAAGCTACAACAAAGAGGTAATCATCTAATCTATTTTTATGATTCAAATATCAATTTTGTATGCTAGTTGTAGGCATCATGCTTTAAATATTTTTTGTTGCATGTATAATTACAGAAAACTTAGATCTAAAGCATTAGAGTTGTATGTGCATCATAGGGATGTTAGAGTACATAAAACCCAACATGTATAACATTGTATAAATAATACATCTTTTTATTTATTTATTTATTTAACATTTCCACTTAGATTTTATATTTAATGTTATACAAATTGTTTAAAGTAGTTTTAAATGTAGTATTTGGACAATCTTTTTGTGGTTCATTTGACATTTTAATTTATGTTTCTACTTTAAAACTATAATTAACTAATAAAAGTATGCGTGCTGCCACAAGTTTATACATGTTTGCTAAACTAGAGATATTTTATAGATTTTAAACTTTAGTTGGTCAATGTAACAAAATTTTGGTATTCTAATTGAAATGTGGTTACAAGATGACGTGATTAGCATTCAAAAATAAAAAAGCATGCAAAGAACTTACCCAAAACCTGTGATATCTTAATACCACTATCATTCATTAGTATATCATTAATTTAAAATCTACATATAAACATATATTATTCCATAATTATAAACATCCAAAACCTGACAAACAGTTATTAACGAATACAATAAATGAATGAAAAGCCCTTGTAATCATTCATTTCTTCCTAATTATGCAAAGCAACTAAATTCTATGTAGACTTTTCAAAGTACAATGTCTTAGTAAGTAAAAAAAAAAAGAACAATGATTTAATAGAAAGGAATGAAATGATGATGCAATAATGAACAAATAAAAGATAGTATGTTGCTATTTCTTGCAAAATAACCATAAATAAAATACACTGTACCTTGGAAGAACCCTTATGAGGATCTGTATGCCATTTCGATGCATAAACTTATTATCTGGAAAATTAAAAAAAAACATAATATTTTAAAAAAGAAACTGTAACGTTATACTTAGGATGTTATTCTAAAGTTATAATAATAAATCTTTATAGAAAAAAAAGAGAAGATAGAAAAGGTTACATATTTTTAGCTGCTACAAGGCTTTAGAACAACTGAAACTAAGGTTAATTCTAGCATCATTTTTATTTAATGAAAATGGAATATAAAATGGTTGAGTCACTTGCATAACACGATTCTGGGTATATCTCACGACTAGTAAATTTTTGTACATGTGCAACTGTCAAACTTGAATCTGATCCAAGAAGAGTTTGACTATGTTGTTGATCAAACATTAACGAGTAATCGGTGACTAACATATTTGCAATCTGTATTTTAACACTACAACAAGAAAACCTTTATAGTTTGGCCAATTTCGCAATTTTACCACTAACAGTTTTTTCCATTGAAACCATAAAAGTTGCAAATATTTTTCCAAAATAAAATTTTCACCTATTAAATCAGGATCTATAGGTAATTTTCCATATTAACCATTATTATGAGTTGTTATATCATGTCAAAGAATGGTTAAACTGAAAAAATATGTCAAACTTTTATACTTTGATTGAAAAAACATATAAACGGTTAAACAACAAAATTTCAAAATAATAATAATAATAATAATAATAATAATAATAATAATAATAATAGTAGTAGTAGTAATAATAATAATAGTAAACAACAACAACAACAACAATAACAACAAATGTTCTGCTTGCAGAATAATGGTGCCATATACCTGTTTAAACGCAAGAAATACCAACACACTTTCACTTATAGGTGAATACTAACATCATTGTAGGTTCGCCTCTTCTTGCTACGACATTGTATTTTGAAATTTTTTTCCTTATTGAGGCTATGCAATTTGAAATATCTATATTTTTTAATTTATAGTCACGATATATTATAGTGTATAAATAATAATACTTACCGAACTATTCAATGAATAAGATGACTTACATGGAAACAAAACCCTCGTATTCCATATTGTTAGCTTGAAATCAGAGTATGTGTAAAGACAGAGACAGATGGAAGAATACGATTTCTCATTAATATACGGAAGGAAGATTTACAATCTGAATATATACATTGCCTATATAAGGAAACTATACATTTACATTTCAGTCCTTAACCTATACAACTCAAAAATTCCCCTTCAAGTTGGAGTATATATATTGTAGGCACCAAGCTTGTTATATATATATATATATATATATATATATATATATATATATATATATATATATATATATATATAGCCAACTCGAGGTCCTCTCATGGACTTTGTAAACCCATCTGCAAGTTGGTCACTCAAATTAACAAACTAAGTCACGATTAGACCATCAAGCAGTTTTTCTCTAACGTCATGACAGTCAATTTCAATATGTTTCTTCCTCTCATGGAACACTGGGTTGGAAGTGCTTTGAAGAGCTGCTTGGTTGTCACATATAAGCTTCATTTGGGAAACCTAAAAGAATCTTAGTTCCTCGAGAAGTTGTTTAACCCATATAAGTTCACATGTTGCATTTGCCATAGCTCGATACTCTACTTCTGCACTAGATCTTGCTACCACAATATGTTTCTTACTTTTCTAGGAGATTAAATTACCCCCAAAGAGAACAAAATATCCAAATGTTGATCCTTTACTAAAAGAACAACCATCATAATTAGAATCAATGTCGCAAGATACCTCTGTGCTCCCTTTGTTCTCATATAAAAGACCTTTCCTTGGAGCTCCATTGATATATTTTACGATCCGTCGAGCGACTTCCCAATAAGTGTTACACGGAGCATTTAGAAACTGACTAACTATACCTACGAGTTTGAAAAAATTTGATAAAATAAATAAAATTCAAAATTTTTATTTAATGGGTTTGACTTTTGTTGACTGAAAAAGGTTCGGGTTGTCACACATTTGTAACCCTTTTGTAAGCGGGAGTAGTCAAGAAAGACACACTTGACTGCTTTAGTGGCTAACTTACCTCGACCCGGATCAAGACAATGAACAAAACATACTGATCCAATTAGATGCAAAGGGAAATGATAGGGTGGTTGTGTTGAAAAGAAAATAGAAAAAGGGGTTTGGTTTTGTAAGACAGAAGAGGGCATACCATTAATCAGATAACAAGATGTCATAACTACACCAGCCCAAAATTTAAGTGGGAGTTTGGCATGAAACAATAAGGTGCGTGTCGTTTCAAGAAGATGACGATTTTTTCTCTCAGTAACACCGTTTTGTTATAGGGTTCGAGGGCATGATGATTCATTTCACTCCTGAGGACACGAATGGTTGCACAAAATTAGGATTTTATTTCAGCAAAAAAAAATTCAGTGAATATTGCAAACAATTCAAAACGACTTTTCATTAAAAATAACCAAGTTGAACGCGAATAACAGTCAATGAATGTATCAAAATATTGAAAACCCAATGTGGAATAGACTCTACTGGGACCCCATACATCAGTGTGTACAAGAGAAAAAAGGGAATCGAGACGGTTATTGACATGTTTAGGAAAAACACCATGAGTATGCTTTCCTAATTAACATGACTCACATTCTAATGAATCTAATAAAGTTAAACTCGACATGATTCTCTTTAACTTGGATAGGGAAGGGTAGCCATATAGGCGATGTAGATACTGTAGGGACATGACAATAGCTGTAATGGAAGGACGAGATCCAACCAAATAATAGTGACCTTGGGACTCATGTCCTTCACCAATCATCCGTCCTGTGGTTAGGTCCTATATAAAAAACAGAATCAGGGGTGAAGGTTAATGAATTTGAATGAGTTTTAGTGGCTCGACTGAAAGATAAAATACTAAAAGGACTTTTGGGAACATATAACACCAAATCTAATGACAATGAAGAAATAGGTTGGGCGGTACCAATTCCATTGACTGATGTCTTATTACCATCAACAACCATAATTGATGGTAAAGAACCAGAACAAGTGATTTTAGAGAAAAGATGTTTATTACTACATAGATGGTCAGTGGCACATGAATCAACAATCCACGAGCCCATTGACTTGCCTTGAGTAACAAAAGATGAGTGTGTACCAGACGAACCAGTGACTGTAGGGGCGGACTGTTGGGTTGCCTTATGTCTCAGAAAAGCATCATAATCATATGTTGGCATACTGACAGTCTAAGTTGGTGCAATTGCACTAATGGATATAGATGTAGATTGATTGTTCTGAGTTGGTGGAGCAGCAGGTCGGCCATGTTTCTTCCAACAGTTATCCTCAGTGTGACCTAGCCTTCCACAAAACTGACAGATGTAGCATTTATTATTGCCTTCCTTCTTTGCGCCCACAACTAAGAGAGATGGAGTAGAAGTTGAGCTTGTAAGAAAAGCAGAAGGAGTGGAAGTTGGGCTCTAGGTTGTGTTGTTAGTACTCGTCATGTTTAGTAATCTTCGAAAAGTATCCTTCATGGTAGGAATAGTAGAACTTGTAAGAATTTGATACCTAGCAGATTCAAATTTTGGTTTGAGGCCAAAAAGAGAAACAACCATGAATAACTTCTCCCTATGGGTAGTTTGTTCAGCCAGTGAGTCGACAAATGGCATAAGTGCCTCAAATTCTTGCATGATGGAACGCATATGTCCCAGATAAGACTCCATACTTCCTTTTTTGCTTCAAATTCTGAATATTATTAACAATTGTGTACAACCTTTGTACATTATGTAATTGTTTGAGATTTGATGCCCCTTTCATTGATATGAGCTAGAATATATACAAGATTACAGGGGGATAATTGAGGAAAGTCTAATCACCTAAAGAGCTAATTTAGGAACATATACTATACAGTAAATACAAAATATACAACATAATTATGCTGAAATTATGGCTGAAATAGTTCTCGCTAATACTCCCCCGCAGTCGAATCGGTAGGTGGTCGAATAGAGAGACTGGAGCGGAAACGGGTGAAGAGTTGACGTGGCAATCCCTTTGTGAAAATATCTGCATATTGGTAATCTGCTGGGATGTGAAGGACACGTACGGAACCCATACGTACTTTTTCTCGAACGAAGTGGATATCGATTTCAACATGTTTTGTGCGTTGATGTTGAACTGGGTTTTGTGTAAGGTAGACCGCTGAAATGTTATCACAGTATATGATTGTGGCCTGGCGCAACGGGAGATGGAGTTCAAGAAGCAGGTTGCGAAGCCATGTTGTTTCAGCGGCTGTATTTGCGACGCCTTTGTGTTCAGCTTCGGCACTTGATCGGGAGATAGTAGGTTGACGTTTGGATGACCATGAGACAAGGTTGTCGCCAAGGAATACGCAGTAGCCGGACGTGGACCGACGTGAGTCCGGACAACCCCCCCAGTCAGCGTCAGAGTAAGCGGTAAGTTTAGTAGACTTGGAGGGATTGATGTGGAGGCCATGATTGGTGGTGCCTTTTAGATATCTCAGAATGCGTTTTAAGAAGTTGTAGTGCGGTTCTCTTGGTGCATGCATAAAGAGACAGACTTGGTGAACGGCGTATGCAATGTCGGGGCGGGTAAAAGTTAAATATTGGAGAGCTCCGGCGAGGCTACGGTATAGAGATACATCTTGCATTGGGTCGCCGATGGTGGCACTAAGTTTTGAGTTGGTGTTGGCGGGTGTAGCGCAGGGTTTGCAGTTTTGCATGTTGGCCCTGTGAAGAATGTCATTAACATATTGTTCTTGTGAAAGAAATAATCCTCCATTTTTGTGTTGAACTTGAATGCCGAGGAAATGGTGGAGGGGGCCAAGATCGGACATTGCGAACTCTTTGGATAAAAGATCAATGAAGTACTGAAGAGTAGTGGTGTCAGATGCAGTCAAGATGATGTCATCGACATAAAGAAGGAGATACGCCATTGTTGCACCGTGTTGGAAAACAAATAGAGAAGTGTCACTGTTAGTGCTTTTGAAACCACATGTTTGAATGTATGTGGCAAACCGATGATACCATGCCCGTGGGGCTTGCTTGAGCCCATACAGTGATTTTTGTAATCGACATACATGGGTTGGGTTTTGCTTGTCTACAAATCCGGGAGGCTGAAACATATACACCGTTTCTTTAAGGTCCCCATGTAAGAAAGCGTTCTTTACATCAAGTTGATGAATAGGCCATGAGCGTGATACAGCAAGACTAAGAACGGTCCGAATAGTGGTAGGTTTCACGACAGGACTGAATGTTTCGTGGCAATCTATTCCGATTTGTTGAGATTTGCCATTGATGACCAAGCGTGCTTTGTATCTCTCAAGATTCCCATTAGCGTGAAATTTATGACGGTAAATCCACATGCACCGTATAACATTAGCATTGTTGGGTCTTGGTACTAATTCCCATGTGTTGTTATCTATTAAAGCCTGGTATTCATTAGTCATAGCGGAGTGCCAGTTTGGATCAGATAAGGCATATTTGTAGGATTTTGGAAGTGGGGATATGACTTTATGGATTGTGGTGGTATGAAGGTTGAATGGTTGGGTTGGTTTTGTGATACCAGATCGAGAGCGGGTTGTCATTGGGTGTTGAAAAATTGGTGGTGGGTGGGTGGATTGTTGTCGTGGGTTTCGGCGAGTGTAGGTCAACGGGTAATGATTGGGAGTGGTTGAGGAGGTTTCAATCGGAGTAGGCTGGTGTGGAGAGGTGGTATGAGTGTTAGAGGTGTTTGGTGGTGGTGAGGTTGGCGGTGTTGGGTCGGCTGGGATAGTAGGTTGGTTATTTGTGATGTGTGGTTGGTAAAGAAGTGGGGATGGGTCAGTGTCAAGGAAAGAGTAGTTATGTGGCTGTGTAGGTGTGGTATTGGCGTAGGGAAAGGTATTTTCATCAAAGGTGACATGACGGGAGAGGATAATTTTACCCGTAGAGATGTCAAGGCAGCGATAGCCTCGGTATTGGGCTGGGTAACCAAGGAAAACACAAGGAATAGATCGTGGGGAGAGTTTGTGTTGGCGTGTGGCGTTAAGATTGGGGTAACAAGCGCAACCAAAAATTCGTAGGTGGTCGTATGTGGGATTTTTGAGATAGAGAACGGAGGTTGGGGTACGGTTGTGAAGTATTTTGGTGGGGAGGATATTGTGAAGATAGGTGGCAGTGTGGAGGGCATCGACCCAAAAGGAAGGTGGTAGAGAGGCGTGGGTTAAAAGAGATAACATGAGTTCGTTGAGACGACGAATCATGCGTTCGGCTGTTCCGTTTTGTTGGGAGGTGTGGGGGCAAGAAAAACGAATATGAAGACCGACAGTAGATGCAAAATGATGAAGCTGGTGATTGTCAAATTCTCCCCCTTTGTCACATTGTAGAGTTTTGAATGTAGTGTTGAATTGAGTTTGTATGTGTTTGTGAAAGTGTGTTATCTTTTCATGGGTTTCAGATTTGTATTTTAGTGGAAACACCCATATAAAATGGGTGAAATCATCAATTAGAATGAGATAATACTTAAAACCACTGTTGCTTCGGAGTGGTGATGTCCACAAGTCGGCATGGACAAGGTCAAAGGGTTTGATTGTGGTGGATGTGGAGGTAGGAAAAGGTAAACGTTTGTGCTTAGCAATTTGACAAGATTGACAAACAAAAGAACGATCAATTTTATTGCAAGAGATATGTTTATTTGAACTAAGAAAATCCATTACAGAATGTCCTGGATGACCTAGTCTAGAATGCCAAAAGGATGAACTAGATGAAATAAAAAAGGAGAAAGTTGGAGCTGTTTCTGGCTTTGTGAAGGGGTAGAGGTCACCATCGCTATTGTGCCTCGTTAGGAGCATCCCAGTGTTGAAGTCCTTTATAGAAAAACCATAAGAGTCAAATTCAACAGATAAGTTATTAGTTCGACAAAATTGACGTACAGATATTAAATTTTTGATGACGTTGGGTGTGTGAAGAATGTTTTTGAGATGAAATGGTTTATGTGGGTTTGGTAAAAGGGAGTGACCTGATCCAATGACTGGCACTTGATTACCATTTCCAACAAATACCGATTTTATAGATGACATACTTGGATTTGAGATTTTACCTGCATCCCCAGTAAGATGAGTTGTTGCTCCTGAATCCATGTACCACTGTTCATCGTTTGGGTCCAAAGTCATTGCCGAGAAAGCTGCTCCAAGTTCTGATGGTTCCAGTGGGTTTACTTCTGTAATATGGGCTTGTGGTGGTCGACCTTGTTGTTGCTGTGTGGGAGGTGCAGGCCAAGGTGAGGCCCAACCAGGCTGAGTAGGATATGGGCATGGTGGCGGTGAAGCCCACCAAGGAGCGGCCCAATAAGGAGGCGGATAAGTGGACCATGAGGGGCGATTCTGGCCAGGAGGAAGATTGCGCCGATTGTTCTGGTGCACAGATTGTTGGCGACTAGGAGGCGCTGGATTTTCCCTGTTTTGAGAGCGAGATGGTGGGAATCGGCGATTGGAGTTACGTTGCTGGGAAGGACGATTTTTGTTGGTGAAATCCCCACGTCTTGGTGGTGGGTTAGGTCCTGATTCATGATCAACAGTAGCAGCGACTTCCACAGGTGAGTGAGTATCTCGGGCTCGTTGTCTTTGATTCTCGAGTTGTAACATCGAACAGGCAGTATCCCATGTGGGAGAGGTCTGATTGATGTAGGCGGCCACTGTGTCAAACTCAGAGGGCAATCCACGGACTAGTTGCAGGACGAGGCGTTTCTCGTTGACAGGGCACTCTACATCGTTCAGTTGCCCGGAGAGATCCTTCAGTCGTTGACAATACGCTTCAAGGGATGTCATGGCTCGAAGGGTTAAGTTATTGAACTCATGTTCTAGGGCTGCTGCTCGAGAACCTTTGTTATTTAGGAAGATGTTCTGAAGTTTGGACCAGGCTTCGTATGCAGTAGAGGCTGGATCAAGGACCTGACCAAGAAGATCATCGGATATGGTCCCATAGATCCATTGAAGGACAATAGCATCAATTTCTGACCAAGTGTCATATGTTGGATCTGTTTTTGCAGGGGATGCTGTTCCGTTAATATGAGATAAAACTTTGTAGCCTTTTGCGTGTAGTTTGAACAGTCGAACCCAGGAGGAATACGTGACTTTGGTGCCATCAAGTACTCTTACTTTGGTCTGTATGTTGGTAACAGTGTAAACGGGATGGATTGCCTTTGTAGGGTTTGTCTGATTTTCACCAGACATGATAAGACAGGGGGCTCCTGGAAAAAAATTAGAAAGGAAGAAGGCTGCACAGCCGTGGCTGTGAAAGAAAGAAATCGGTTTTGGTATTGAGCCCTTAGCTCTGATACCATGTAATTGTTTGAGATTTGATGCCCCTTTCATTGATATGAGCTAGAATATATACAAGATTACAGGGGGATAATTGAGGAAAGTCTAATCACCTAAAGAGCTAATTTAGGAACATATACTATACAGTAAATACAAAATATACAACATAATTATGCTGAAATTATGGCTGAAATAGTTCTCGCTAATACATTATTGGTATATCATTTAAAAGCCTCGGTCTAGACATCTTAGCATGTTTCAAAAAGCCCTAAATAGTTGTCACACCCCCGAACCAGACGGCGGAAACGGCCGAGGGCTCGCGTGACTTAAATTGAATATCATCACAATAAATATACATGAATCATAATGTAAACATCACCATGCATAAATATATTACAACCGACATTGTTCACATCAAGTACATTGTTTTAACATTACAATTCCATACATAAATCGTTTGATAGTTTTCAAAAGCAAAACACACTAACATATTTGGTACTTACTCCTCAGCTTACATGTTACCTGAGAATACAAGTTATTTTGAAAAACGGTCAACATATGGAATGTTGGTGAGTTCATAAGCAGGTTTGATATGAAAATGTTTTGTGTAGTTTGAGCGAAAACAACCCAGAAAATCCGATATTTTCTGAAAAGACCATTGTTTATAAAAAGTGTGGAGATCCGTAAATATATGCATGATGATTTCAAAACATGTATAATTGAAAAACTTTGTATTAAACGTGCAAGTGAAAAATGATGAACTTCCCCGGAAAACCCGATGTTTTCTAAAATAAAAATGTCATATAACGGTTCGAATTGTTATTCCGTCACGTGAATGATTTTGAATTACCTTGATTACTTGATTTATATCGGGTTTATTTATGTAAGTCGTTATAACCATGCATGATAATAACTAGTTCTTCTTTCTTAACATTCTGGTAAACGCCGAAATTGATCTTAAGATTTTGTCACCCTAGACTGGCTGAGTCTAACTGTAGCGAACAGCTGAGGTGTGGGGGTGTCACCCCCGTATAAATCTATACACAAACTCTCGCTCTCCCTCTAGAAGACTTTGATTATAACTACAGACTACGACCGACACACGTTGGTGTCACCCATTATTACTCACTAAATCCCAATTGACTTGATTATTATTGATTATCGACCTGTATTTGTTTACTTGGACCTTACTAGCAGTACTAATGGGCCACTATGGGCCAATAGCACTTAAAAGCCATTGAGGGTCCCTTAAATATGAAATTGGGTCGTAGGAGGCCCAATAACATTTATTATTATTACTTGGGCCCAAAATCATGTTAATGGGTCACAAAGGCCCAACAATCATGATTGGACTTTCAAGCCCAAAGTTTGGATTGTTTACTTGTTTTTAGGAATTGTATAATTGTTGGAAGGTTTGATTGGACGATTGTTATTTTGGGTCGGCATGAGGCCGTTTGGTTGTTGTTAACGATTTTTGGAATTATACAGATATTCATCTTCATGAGTTGTAGTTTTGTATTTTTGACTCAAACATCTTAATAGTAAAAGAATTGATTCAAAATATTGTTTTGACCCATTTCAGCCCTTCTTTAAATAAGATGACAATTTTAGTCCCTTATATAAAAACAAGACATTTTAGCCCTTAAATCATTTTCTTGACACATTTGACCCATAGACTTGTTCAAGTGATATTTCTTGCTCAAAACTTATTCTTTGGTAATTTCAGCCCTTCCAGAAAAGTATTTTTTTCGATTAAAGTCCAACTTTTTGCAACTTTTACAAATTTTGCCCAAAATCCAAAAACTTTACATTTTTAATCCTTTTTGGTAAAGAAAAGCATTTTAACCCTTGAAATAATTTTTTTAACTCTTTATCCCCTGTTTTGAGGAATTTATCATTTCAGCCCTTTGAAAATCATATTTTTCGCAACTTTGGGCTTAATGGGCCGAAAAGCCCAAAAATTGGCTCATTAAGCTAATATTTACATTTCAAGTCCTTTAAAGAGGATAATTTTCATAAAAACATTTATTTTAACTGTTTTGACTCTTTTGACCCTCAAGAAAACCGTGAATGGCAACTTTTCACCCAACTTTTGTTTATTTGATAATTTAAGCCCCAAAATTTGTTTTGTGTTACAATATATTTATCCTAATCTTGGAGGGTAGTTTTCTTGACTTGTTTGGTGTGATATATTGTATTTCATGTTTGTTCTCCTACTTATGCCATAGATTTCGTGATTTCTTCTCTTTTTGTTACATATTGACCATATAAACACTTAAAATTACACATACATGCATAAAATCATACATAACACACACATACACATAGATCTACACATTTTACTTGTATTCTCCCCCATAAAACTTGTAAAAACCGAAAAGAGAGGGGTATGAACTCACCTTGAGTTTGTGGGCTCGGTTTTGAAGAAGAATGGAAGAAGTTTGATGCTATTCTCAGCCTAGCAAGCTTCTTGGAGGATCTTTGGCTTAGATGTGTTCTTAGAGGCAAGATCACGAATTTAAATAGATTACGAGGAGATTTTTGATGAAATGAAGTAGTTAGATCATGGATTTAAGCACCAACTTACCTTGAATGATGCCTTTTGTGGAAGAAACTCCTTGAAAAGCTCTAAATCTCGAAATTTTTGAAGAATGAGTGCAAGTGTTATTGAGAGGATTTGGAAAGAGTTGGAGTGAATTTTGTGAGTGTGTATGTGTCTCCTCTCGGCCGAGAATTAAGAAGAAGAAGAGAGAGAGTTGAGTTGACCATCATAGATGCATGTTGGTCCATGCATGGATGTATGTGGTGTATTAATGAGGTGACAATCTTAAAGTCAACTCTTCCTCTCCATGTTTTGTGGTTTGGGCCGAGAGAGGGAGAAGAAAGAAAAGAAATTGGGCCTTTTTATGCTTAAGCCCATATCATGATCCAATTAGATGACTTTTGGCCCAATTGGTCTTTGGAGAGGGTTCACGGCCCAAAATAAATCAAGTAATGATTTTTATGGCTCATTAGGGCTAATTAGGTTAGTTATGGCCCAATAATGTCCATTAAGGTATTTTATTTCATTCTAGGCCCAATATGGCCCAAATTATTAAAATAAATGGAAGTGTATCCAATTAGAGCCCATTTAAGAGTTCTAAGCCCAAAATAGTCAAATTGGAAGCTTATTGGCCTATTAGGCCCAATAAGGAAGTCCTAGTCTAAAATAGACTTAAATCGGGATTTCTAGGATTTCTAATTCTTTGTTGACTATTTGTAGTGCTTGTATAAAGTGTTTGATGGAAATTTTGTTGTTATTAAATAAGCATCATACATGCTTTCATATTTTTGATTCATAATTATTATCATTGTTGTTGTTACAAAGCATCAAAATTTCCTAGTTGTGATAATAGTTGTATAATTAAAGGGTCAACAGACTACCACAATAGATTGAAGAGTTGAGCATCAGTTTGTTCCCATTTGGCCTTATCCTTCTCTACAATATGCGTAACACGTTTATTTAAGTGATCACTTTGACCTTGACCTTTGAACCACATCTTGATAGAGGCTGCCCATGATACATAATTAACAGACCTTGTTAATTTTTAAGAAGTGATGGACTGGCTTTGGTAAATGATTGTGGGGTTGTACCAGAAGAAGGATTAATAGCATCATCCACATTTTTTTAGGGTTATCTAAATTTGATTTAACACGAAAAATAGTGCTTGACTTGGAAGGAAAAATCAATCGGTTAACCTCTATTGAAGTAATTAAACTAAAATCGATTAGTTGATTTGAATGACCCACCAGATAGCAACGACAACTGTAGGATAAAAACACAAAATCAATTGTGGACAGTGATTAGATAGCAATGATAATTTTTGGATGAGATACACGATAATGGTGGCTAGGTTTGAAACCCTAGCTCTGATACCATGTAAAATCAGAGAGAGAGAGAGAGAGAGAGAGAGAGAGAGAGAGAGAGAGAGAGAGAGAGAGAGAGAGAGAGAGAGAGAGAGAGAGAGAGAGAGAGAGAGAGAGAGAAGAAGAAGAAGAAGAAGAATACAATTTCTCATTAACATACGGAAGGAGGATTTACAATATGAATATATACATTGCCTATTTAAGGAAACTATACATTTACATTTTAGTCCCCTAACTATATAATTCTAATAGTTAGTTTAACTATATGCTATAAGTATTTTTTCCAGTGCAATTATATTTCATCTAATCTTCTAATGTTATGTGATAACATCAAATAAGTAATTGGAGATTGAAGGCGGAAACAAAAAGTCGGCAACATATGTAATGACGGGTAATTTGGGAAGAAAAACAAAGATTAGTTCTAACCTCCAATTTATTTCATTACTTAAACCATATCATATAGCAAATGATTTTCAAAGCAGAAAACATCCTAATATTATTGTATGTTGGTATGGGTATAAACGGGCCGAGTCTGAGCCTGATCAAGCTCGAGCTCGGCTCGTTTAATTTTGAGGATGCTTTAGCTCGAGGTCGAGCTCGATTTGAGCCTTAAAAAGCTCGAGCTCGGCTCGTGAACAATTTAGTGGGCTTGTAAGCATAAACGAACCGAAGTGAGCATATATATATATATATATATATATATATATATATATATATATATATATATATATATATATATATATATATATATATATATATATATATATATATATATATATATATATATATATATATATATATATATATATATATATATATATATATATATATATATATATATATATGCTCGTTTAGCCTCACGAGCCAACTAATTGAAGCTTGGCTAGAGCTCGTTTAATAAACAAGCCTCATATTTAGGCTTGAGCTCGGCTCGGGCTCGTTTAATTCGAGCCTCCTATATGTTGGATATGTTTAGAGCAGAAGAAATCATTTTCCATGTAATAGCAACATACTTTAGTTTCGGTAATACAGTAATGTTTTCTAATGATATCAACTTATTTACATTACATTTCTTTAACAATTCTAAGAAATGGAAATATACCTGACAGTAACAGTAACTAAATCAATAAAAGTACGCTACTATTGATCGCATTCAACTTCATATACATTTGGCAGTTGTTTTAAGCAGATTGCAGCTTTTAATTGGACTCATTTATTCTTGAATATACATTCTAGTTGTCAAAATTATCTAACAAGAGCCGAAATTTTGTAAAATAAAGCAAGAGCTTTTAGCAAACCTCGGCTTTCTACAGAGCATGAATGGTGTTGTGAATTTTAGTCTACTGTTTCTGAAGCTAGAAAAAATATCCAAATAAAATTAAATTTTGAAAGAAGAAATAACAAAGTTAAAATTATAATAATAATTAGTAGCTACCTTCTCAAGTTTATTATTTAAATATGACTCTTTCTCTTCTCCTTTAACTCCAGGTTTTCTTTTTGTTCTTCGTTAGCTGCCACCGACCACCTAAGAAGAGGATAGTAGTTAGAATGGATATTGAATTTCAATACAAAAGAATAAAATCCCTAACTATATAAGTACTAATAACAAGTGAAGATATCGAGTTATAAAATCGAATCTCACAAAAATTTTGTTATTTTTTGAGTTAGTTCAAGTCTCCCGTGTATCCGAGATGAGATGAGAGGATCTAATGATGGCTAAAACTCATGCTTGTAACTGGGAATGCATAGTTATAATTTTTTTTTGAAATAAATCTCACTTCCAACAAAGATTAATCTCATCAACAAAGTTAAGAGATAAATTGCTCTATAAACATAAAAAGTGAGATAAAGTAGCAAGTCGTATCAGCGGAAATCAAATTTGTTATTAGTCAACTCATTCATTAATCTTTTAGGTAAGTATTATTATTTCCGTCCTCTACCTTCAGAATGAGAAGCTATGAGACTAAGATGCTATTCTACACCACATGAGTTAACAAAAACGTCCAATGGATAATCCCTTCCACTTAACTTCCGTAATTAGTGTGTGACACTAATACTCCATTTTATCAGCAGCCCTATACAAAGAAAAAGAAAATAATTTTATCAAACATTTAAGAAAAAGTCTTAATACTATTCAGAATATTTATCCAAAACGTTTAAAATAATAAAAATACCTTTCATCAAACTATTGTGGACAAAGCAAACACCTGGGAGGAATGTCTAAAACAAAATTCATAGGTATGCTAACTATTGCAACCAAAACAAACAATTACAGTTTAAAAAAACATAACTTTGTATTTTATTTAGAAAATAAACCTAATACAACTATTTACTGTTAAATAATGCTTGAATAAATAACTAAAAACAAGTTTAGTAGACATGAAAAGACATACACACGATCCTAAACCAAATAAAAATTAAAAAACTTTAAAATTAAATATAGACAAATAAAAATATATTAGAGCCTATACATACATGTATATATACGAGCACATATTCATATAACAAATTCAACATCATCAATAAACATCCACCATCATGAACTAGCCGCATCAATTGTGAAGAAAATGAAAAAAAGATCCCCCACTCCTCCATCTACTAATAAAAAATTAAATCTATTATGAAAATTAGAGTAAATCACATAAAGAAAGTAAACATGAATACATTTGTTGAAGCATGAAGTGACCTCGGCGGCTAAAGGCTTTTGGGAGTGTGCAAAGGTTTTTTTTTTGATATGGCTATGCAAAGATCTTTTAATGTTGGCGATGCAATGAAGTCTCTTTTGGATGATATGCAAAGAACTTAGTTGATTGTTAGTTGATTGAAGCTGACTATGCGAAGAATGGAGTTTAGGAGTATATGCAAGGAGTAAATGGTGTTTTGTCTTTTGGTGTTGCGAATAACAAGTACAACACTCAGCTTTTTCTAACTTTGAGTGTTAATTTGGTAGATGTTTGTCAGGCATGACAAGCATGGCTGTCAATTCTCCATACCTTTTCCACTCATTATTATCTAGAACAATGTTTTAGCTATAATTAGGTGGTATGAGTTATTGCGAAATGTATCTTAGTATATTTATCTTTATTGTTATGGGAAAATGACTTGGTAATATACCTTTTGAAATGTATATATTTAGTTATTATTTTTTTTTCTTGTAAAATAAGCTTTTATATTTTATTTTTTTGTAACAATGCAATCATTGTGACCGGGTATACCCGGTATATTGGTCATATACGAATTTTCTTTTAGGAAAAATGATTTAATAGAGTAAGATACTTTATGAATTGTACACATTTAGTCCTTATTCTTTTTTTTTTGTAAAATAAACCCTTATATTTTATTAATATGTACACATTATGTCATTTTCACCGGATTCTACAGGTTTTGCTGATGTGAAAGCACAAGTGACACTAAATAGCAATTAATTAGCTTAATCACCGGGGGTGGGTGATCCTCCAGCAACAAGAAAAGGGCAGCGACTTCTCTTTCTCGTCTCACTTCCTTCCGGTCGAACAACAACAACCAAATACCCTTTATCTGTTGTGTTTCTCTGATCTGTCTCTCTTTTCCTCCATCTTTGAGATATGTTGCCAGAAAAAGAAGAAATAATCGACGAGGGGGCTACCAGAGCAGCTCCTCGCCGCCAACTACCGTCTCTACTTCCTCCTGCCTCCCCTTCGTTTTTGTCATAATTCCTCCTTGCTACTAGTGATGTGTAGGAACACACAAAGGAGTCGCCGGAGATCGGGGTCTCCCTTTTTTTCATGATGAATAAAAGTTTGAAAAATCTCGTTGTGGATATATGGATGCCACATGGGTATTTCATTTCAACAAAATAAAAGAAATGGAAAATGACTTGATAGGGTAAGATACTTTTTGAAATGTACACATTTAGTCCTTATTCTTTTTTTTGTAAAAAAACCCTTCCACGTCAGCAAAACCTATAGAATCCGGTGAAAATGACCTCATGTGTACATATTAATAAAATATAAGGGTTTATTTTACAAAAAAAAAAGAATAAGGACAAAATATGTACATTTCAAAAAGTATCTTACCGTATCAAGTCATTATCCCTATTTTTTATTGAAATGAAAGTCTCTTTCTCCATTTATAATTTGTACATCGTCATTTACTAACTTGTGATTACATGCAAAAGTTGTTACAATTCAACAAGTATTTCTTATACTTATTTAGTATTATTGTTGCTATATTCCTGATATAACTGCTCTTAGGGGGTTCTAAATATATCATAACAAAACCATTTTTAATCAAGTCAATACCACTAGTAATTAAGTCAAATACAAAAATATTAAAAAAAAAATGCAATAACGGTTAATGAATGATGGGATCCTAAGTGCGCCAGTTTTTTAAACTAGCTTAGTTATTTATTAAAAATAATTAATTTTCATATTAATATTTATACTTATGTAATTTCATTTTTTTATCATTATATATATATATATATATATATATATATATATATATATATATATATATATATATATATATATATATATATATCATTTTTATTTATTATATTATAATATTTAAATTACATTCTCTTATAATAAAAAATAGATTTGTTAAAAATTATCATAATTGTTTTTAATTTACGTTTGATTTGCTAATATTTTTTGTTTTTACTTTATATATTTGCTTAAACATGTATTAATCTTCGGTTATTCATTAGATGATAGGTTGTCGTCCCGACAGCTGTTTAATCTCTCTCTCTCTCTCTCTCTCTCTATATATATATATATATATATATATATATATATATATATATATATATATATATATATATATATATATATATATATATATATATATATATATAGGTTTAAGTTCTATGGAAAAAAACCCTAAAAGTCATAAAAATGAATAAAAAAAATACCTAGAGATCACAAAACTTTTTTTAAATTTTTTATGAAGAAATCGCATTTTTTTAAAGAAATTCGCTAAAAATATTTTTGAATTTAAAAAAAAAATTAAAAACTAAAAATTAAAAAAAAAATCAAAAAAATTTTCAGCGAATTTATTAAAAACCCTGCGGTTTTTTCATAAAAAAATTCAAAAAAAAGTTTTGTGGTCTCTAAGTATTTTTTTTTTATGTATTTTTATGATTTTTAGGTTTTTTTTAAAGTTTTTTTGTTTTCTAAATAAACCTTCCCTATATATATATATATATATATATATATATATATATATATATATATATATATATATATATATACACACACACACTAAAATTATGATATTTTTTATATCGGCGGGACCTAGTTATTTTTCTTTTATTATTGTTATGGTCAAGCAAAACCGTTTTAAAAATACACAATTATAACTATCTTTTAACCAAATAGAACTACAACAAATAAAAATTATAGTTTTCATTTACCATAACTTTGTCAAACACTATCATATATTCATTTAATAAAATATGTAATATTAATAATGTATAAATCAATATTATTGATTATCAAGGACATCAATTAAAAGAATATTACAATTATTACGTGTTATATTCGGTGTAATATATGCATTTAGTAATATGTTGTGATACCAAAGTGATAAAATTCTAGGCATGAGATGCGATTTTTGTAACTTGTGAATATAAACGATAACAACATATCTATGATCTAAGATGTCTTGCTAACTAATTCTTCAATACTTACTGTGTTCCTACCGCAAATACGATTTGCATATGTTTTTTTCTCGTTTTTTATACCTAAGATCGTAGGGTTATATGATATTACGATCAAGATCGGATTTGGCGCTCGATTAATCGTTTGGCGGCCTTGAATGGATTACGATTAGTGTGCTTTGCGGAAATTTGTTAAAATAGGTCAAACTCGGGCTTGACGGTCCTTAGCGGTCATCGGCGGTCATAAGCAGGAAATATTTAAAAAATACAAAATTTTTGATTGTCAAATATTACACCAAAAATTTTAATTTTCAAATTTTTAAATATTATAATAAAATTTTAAAAAAATTTAAAATTTCAAAATTTTAAATTTTCAAATACTTATTTTCTTTAGAATATATTAATTTTATAAATAATTTAGGGTTTCTGATTAATCTTTGCCTAATCCGATTAATTGATTATCCTCAGTCGACCGCCGACCGATTTTCACAACCTTGATTTATATATATATATATATATATATATATATATATATATATATATATATATATATATATATATATATATATATATAATAAAATTGAAATATCAATAAATACTAAATTGAAATAATAAAGATTAAAAGTCACTTTTTGAATATAAAAGGATATAAATTGGAAATATGTTTTAACTAGAAGGGCTAAAGATGCATAAATTGTTGATCTTTTGATTAAGTGATTGTTTGATGGGGGGTGTTAAGAAAATAGTTTAAATAAAGACACGTGGATAACCATGTGCAGTTATATATAAAATATGTAATTATTATCTTTAAGTCTCATCAAATTGGGTTATTTATCCAAAGTCAAAATGGTTTTGACAGTAAAAATGGTTTTTGACCAATAAATTGGGTGCGAATAACAACACCCTTGCTTTTAATATTCCAAATTTAATTATTGTTGAGATAACCAAAGGAACGAACAACTTAACTCTAATTTATCTACTATAATATAAAGATTAGGTTATTCTCTTAACAGTTGGTATCAGAGCCATGATGATTGCTTTTTAACTTTTATGGAAATTGCTACAATCATTTTTTTAGAAAAACTTTGATTTAAAAGGTGTTCTATGCCACTTAGCCCATTTGTTTAATGAAAACTAACAAAATATGGCACAACACTACTCTATAAATATATCTAAGAGTGTTGGAGGCTCAAATAAAGCTTGGATACTTGTTGTAAGTGAGTATCATCATTTATTATCCGAGAATAGAGAGGTATTTAAGAAGAATGGGTAAAGAAGTTTGGAGATCTGTAGAAGAAGGACCCCATGTACCTTTCTTCACACTAGTTGTCACTGATGGAACTCAGACCAGACATGGCGTGGGTTATGTCGCCATGACCATACCCATTAATAGTGATATAGAAAGGATGAAGAAAAATGAAATAATTGTCTATGAAATCTCGTGGGTGTTCCTCCTGAAAGTTTTGATCTCATCATCAACTATAATTCGGAAAAAGAAATCTAGGATGTTTTAAAAATTCTCAATGAAGGAATTGAACAAACTCAAGACAAGAAGCTCATAGTCATGCTGAATGACTTCAACAAATTTAAATCCCTCCCTAGAGAAAGTGTTGATGATTCCTTCAAAGTATTCAACCTAATTGTCATTAAACTCTTAAATGTAGGTATCATATGAAGTAATCATGAAACCAATCTGTAGTTTCTTAATGGGTTAAAAAAATAGATGATGGTAAAGATGAAAGTTCAAGGAGACAACAACATCAATACTCTCTCACTATACAAAATCTACAGTGAACTTCAAGCTCAAGAATCCACAGCGATGAAGAACTTCATGGATCTTGGTGGACCATTCACCTTGGTTGCTCACTCACTGTAGCATGCTAGCATAACACTGAAATATCTTAATACTGGAGAACCCTCATATTGAACACCATACCAAACTTTGTATGACAGCTTACCGCAATCACATGTACTAGAGATGGAAATTGATGACGAATAAGCCTTTTAGAATCCCCAGGACCTAGTAAGCCAACAGTTTAACAAACTCCCACTACCAAAATTTCGCAAAAATAAACAGTTTACTAGACCTCCCTTTCACCGCAATGACAACCCAAAGAACAACCAATGTCACTACTACACTCAACCATCCAAATATCCATCAAATCCATCATAGGAACCGCAGTATCAAACTGTAACATCCCCCTCTGGCACGTATCACAATATTGTCCGCTTTGGGCCACTCGGCACGAGGACTTCCCAGGGGGTCACTCATCCTGGTACTACTCCTGCCCGAGCACGCTTAACTGCAGAGTTCTTATGGGATCTGCTACCCTTACGGCTTTAAAACGCGTTGTGATAGGGAAGGTATCCACACCCCATATAAGGAATGCTTAGTTCTCCTTCGCAGCCGATGTGGGATCAGATCTAACCCACTTTCACCCTCCATTATAGGGTTTGACGTCCCCGTCGAACACATCGACCCGTGCCCTGGCTCTGATACCATTTGTAACATCCCCCTCTGGCACGTATCACAATATTGTCCGCTTTGGGCCACTCGGCACGAGGACTTCCCAGGGGGTCACCCATCCTGGTACTACTCCCGCCTGAGCACGCTTAACTGCAAAGTTCTTATGGGATCTGCTGCCCTCATGGATTTAAAACGCGTTGTGATAGGGAAGGTATCCACACCCCATATAAGGAATGCTTAGTTCTCCTTCCCAGCCGATGTGGGATCAGATCTAACCCACTACTCACCCCGTACGAGGACGTCGAACCTTATAATGGGGGGTGAAAGTGGGTTAGATCTGATCCCACATCGGCTTATAATGGTGAAAGACAACATACTATCTTATAATGGCACATAAATTGGAGGAGAAAGAAAAGGAAAAAGTGTTCGTGGGTACATGTGCGGAAGGATCATCAATTTTGGTCAACAGGAGATGGAGACGAGGAGACTAACCACAAAGGAAGCCAGGGAAACCATGTCTTATTGCGAAGAAAAGAGACGACATCGAAGACGGTTCGATAAAGCTGAAGAAGAATTACTACTGCATGACAAAGGAGAGAAACATGAACATTGTTGAGCAAGTAAAAATTATTATACTATTTAATCATTATAACATGAAAGATTGTGAACCTTGCCTAGAAAATCTTTATCAAACATTGTATGACGTCATTTTAGATTATAAAAAAGCCTTTGACGAAAAGAACACAGTGACCCAAGAACTGTTTCACTTAAGCGGTCAACTAGAAGGGAAGAAGCTTAAGGTCAGAATGCTTGAGAGGGATTTGTTGTTAGAAAAAGAGGTTGGGTTGTTTAATAAAACCCAGTTAGATGCAACTTTCAATCAATAAGATCTAGCCCGAGCCGAAAATGCACGCTTAAATGAATTAAGAAAAGATTTTCACTAAAAGCGAAACAATTGAAAATCTTGTGAACAATGGATCTAATGAGAAATCTCCACTGAAGTTTGGTGCTGACCATCCTTATGTCCTACCTGACAAACTTTTAATTTCTAGTAAATGAAAAGACTTACCCAGAAGATATTCAATGTCACTTTGGAAAACTTCATGACTTCAGCAAAAATTGCATGATCAAAAAGTTCTTATGTGAAACATTGGGAACCTCTGAAAATTGTCACTCAATACCTGTTATTGGAACAATTTGGTCGGGCTCAGGATCTGAAGTTGATGAGGAAATTATTATAGAAGGACATGACTTATCCTCAAAATTTGTTCCAACTATGAATCATGTAATAAGTACACCCATTGTAGCAAAACATCTTTCATACAAGACAAAAGTTCCAAATGAAATCCCTGTTAAAGATAAAGTTACAGTCACTTCAAACACGAGTATTTAATATCTTCCAGGAGAAGTAAGAATGGGCAAATTTGAATTTGGACAATGTTCTAAATGACATGAACATTACAGTTCTGATGACTCATCTCCCATATCAATATCGAAGTCTAAACTTTTCAAATCAAAAGACCAAAATTAAACAAATCTGATGTTCTGTCAAAGAAGGATGAATCAAAACAGACCGTGAAAGTTGAAATTAAATCTCACATAGAGAAAAGGAATGTTGAGTCAAGTCCCAAGGTACACAAAAAAGGTCAAATTTTCTATGAAAAAAATCTTTTGCAAAATTATGCGCAAGGAAAATCTTTTCCAAACATGTTTGTGCGTGTATAATATTTTCAAAACAAGTCTGCGCACAATAAATATTTTCAAAATACGTCTATAAAAATAAGCTCTTCGTAGGATCTAGAAAAAGCACAAATGTTTTCACACCCTCGGCCGAGGCGGCGGAACATGTCGGGCTGTGCGGTTAAGTTCATGGATCACATATAAACTAAATACATAGCACAAGTACAACAATAAACAAAACGACATTTGTATTCCGTCTTGATATTTGAATACACAGATAATATTATAATATATGAATTTCCTTGAATAGGTAGGCGGACATAACAAAATTAATAAACTAAATTGATTGAGATCCTTGACTATCCATCGTCTGAGTTTCCATGATTTCTGATTCCCTAAGAATACATGTAGTTTTGAGGGTCAACACAAGGTTGCTGAGAGTCACATATTTTCTGATAGTTGCAGTAATAATACTCTTAAAATCATTTCAAAAAGTAATTTATTTATAAGTAAAACATATTTAAATAAGCTTTGAAAAATCCAAATAGTGTCCCGACATAAGTAATTTCATGCTTAAAATAATTTTAAAAGAACCAAGTTTAGAAGTTGTAGTAAGAGAGGGAGACATATTCGAGTTAATGTTTATAGTGAGTCCTATAACCGAGCTATGCGACGTGAGTGTACCCGACCACAACGCTTCATTGGACATTGCAGTAAAAATTATAGACACCTATCACCCGCTTCGATAGATCAGTTGAGGTTGTAGCTAGCAACTGCAGGTGGGGATGTCAACACCGTATAGATCTATACATATGTATCTTACTCTGAAGATTAACGATTATAGTAGTGTGGATATGCTAAGAGTTTAGACTCAACTAATGAATAATGTCTCACTAAAAGTCCTTAACTAAAAAGTGTGTGAATAACTCTCAGCCTTAACTTAATTGTGGGTAAGTTCCAGGCATAATGAATTTTATGACATCACGTTTATCAAAGTCGAGTATGTTTGACATGTGTCTAAAGTATAAGGCACTAACTTTTATAACAAAGTGTGTTTCTTTTATAAACTCTATAGTAAAAAGGCATATTCTATTTTAATAGTTGTATTATTCTAACAACATAACATACTAGGATATTGAGGTTTAAAACGATATTGCTTGCTTATAATATATAAGTTTTAAACAATAATTTTTGATTACTATGCACATACGAGGGTAAGATATGAAACAAGGGAGGGTAGGACATGATAAGAATAACTTCTATGTGATCGATAGATTCAACAGATATTAAGAACACGATAACGATCAATAAAAAGCAATAAAACACAAAGATGAATCAAACATATGTTGAATGATTATATTGATTATATAACGAAGTGTGTTTCTTTTATAAACTCTATAGTAAAAAGGCATATGCTATTTTAATAGTTGTATTATTCTAATAACATAATGTTTTTTTTCCAAACTTCTTGGTTTCAGATGTTTTAGAGAAAAAATTTTGTTGTTTTTTTAGACACATAATTCATCGAATAAGCTTTGTTTCTTACTTTGTTCATTGAAATTCCATTTTCTTTTGCAATCTTTTGAACATTTTCTTTTTGTTTTTGACATTGTTCATTTGATGTTTCTGAAACATTTTTGTTTGTGTGTTTTTTGGCGTTTGACGTTTCAGTTTTAACCTTCCAAGATCGACTTGGTTTTTTTCGATGAAAAGTGTAAGAATTTTTGGTAAGGTTGTTTTCAATTGTACTTTGATTTTAAAAGAACCCTTCCTTCGAAGATTTCTTGTTATCTTCTTCCACCAGTTTAGTTGTTTCAGGCTTCACACTTCCTTCATTTCCCGTTGTAACGAAGACTTGATTTGGAAAAACAACATCATCCGCGCATTTGAAGTTTAGATAAACCACATAATTAGGTTCAAGATAGTGAGAACCTTTTTCTTTCATGATTTTATCAAATTTCTTCGTTTCTTCATACACTTGGTCTTCAACAATTCTTGGAATGGTGGTTTCTTTCGAAACAACTGGACTAATTTTCTCTTTGGACACATCTTCTTCATTATCACTGTCTGTCTGATAATCTTCGACAATTACATGACCACGATCAAAAACTTTCGAAGTAGAGGGTTGGTTTGTGTCAATTTTAATTTCCAAATCATGAATTTTTTCTTTACCCTTAGCTAATGATGTGACATTAATGACAGATAACTGAGAACAGTCAACTTCTTCATCTTCTTTAATCTCACTGATATTATCATCTTCGATATTAACAATTTTTTTTGGGAGTCAGAAGTCAAATTCTCAGTATTTTTCAAAATATTGATTTGTTCATTTACAGTCAAAGTCTTATTAATAATAGTAACAAGATCATCAACATCCAAATGTTCATCGATTTTCACTACTCCATAGGGATATCTATTATCAGGGACTTTATCAAAATCTGAAATAGTCACCTCCCAATCATAAGAAGTGACATCTACTTTTTCCCTTTCAAAAGATAAAAATGTAAGAAGCTTCCTATGTTGTTCTTTACTGATTTCACAAGAATGATATAATTCAGTTAATTTTCCATGGAGTCTCTTAGCAGAATTACAATAGATATTCCTTTATTTCAATAGAATCCTATTATCAACACTAAGATTATCTCTATCTACCATGATATTCGTTATTTGCAACTCTAGACAATCTATCTTAGTCTTCTTTGATTCCGAGATCCTCTGATTTTCTAGTAACCAAGTACTAGCTTTCTTAGCCTCATTGCTAGCAGAAATGATAAGATTATTAACTTAAGTAACAGAAACATCAAAATCAGCTAACACAAAATCATAAGAATTTGAAGGAATGTTAAAGGATTGAAGTAGAGAACATACCTTCGTAGTCATTGGTGCATTGTCTCCTAATTTCGAAACAAAGCATCTTCCTGTAATGTCCTCTTCTTCATCATCCGCATATCTAGCATACATAGCCCCATGGGTTGGATTCCTCATCTCTTCGTCATCCAAGCCCGATGACCAAATCTGATACTTTCCTTTATCCTCATCTTCTCCTCTAGCCACCAGTGAAAGATTCTTCGACTTTTTCTTTCATTCCTCTATCTTCTCAAAATAATATATGTCATCCTTAACTCTATTCTTCTTTTCTTCTTTCATCCTCAACATACAGTCATTAGCCATGTGACTTGCACCATGACAATAATGACAATCAATTCCTGAATCTCCCTTCAGTTTCTTTATTTGTTCCGAATCCTCAACTTTAGTCTCTTTCTTCTCAAACCTCTTCTTATCACCAGCCTTGCTTCTCAACAACTTCTTTCTCATTTTCTCTACCAGATACCTTCAACACCAAAGCTAAAGGACTACCCAAATTGATCCTTGACTCTTCAGCCATTTCATTCACTTCAGTTTCATGAGTTTTTAACTGATTGTAAAGATCTTTCAAAGAAGAAAAGTCGAAACCATATTGAGTTTTTATCATCAAAATCACATTCCTCCATTCTTTGCGAAGTCTCATAATGAACGTAAGATTGTATTCCATGTTATTCCTTGAGATTCCATACCTCGTGCACCTGTAAATGAGCTCGTTCAAACGGTCGTAATACATTTCGATCGTTTCTCTATCTTTTAGTTTGAATTCTCTTAATTCAATAAGACATTGTTTAACCGAACTGATTTTGGTCTTCTCACTACCATGGTACTTTTCTTTCAAAGTATTCCAGATCCCTTTTGAGGTTTTTCAGGTACGAACATGATTATACACCATGGGAAGAAGAGCACCATGAGGCTCTCTCATGCATTTCTTCTCATTCTTCTCCAATTTTTCAGATATTTCAGCAACACTTTGAGTTGTTGAAGAAGAACCAATACTACCAACAGAAGAAGGTGGACCAACATCATCAACAATGCATTTCCATAGCGCCTCATCAATGCCATTCAAGTAATCCTCCATTCGGTCTGCCCATTGATCGTAATATTCTGGAATGAGCATATGAATCTTAGTGGAATATCCTAGCAGATGAGAATAAGATGTCATCGTATTCATGTTGAAATTCGTCATGGATGTACGGAAGAATTTTCAGAAAAAGCTTAAGAAACTTGAGATTAATGAGATGAATCAAATAGTAACTAAGCAACAAACACTCGAAAATTCAATCGAAGTGCAGAATCAATCAAAACTGAAGATCTACAAAGATTTTCAGTATCAAAACTGCAGAAAATTTTGAATCTAAAAATGAGATTCAAAATACTTTTGAAACAAGTGAAAATTAAATCATAAACAGTTTGATTCCTGATCTGATACTAATTGAAGAGGCGATTGAATCGAGTTTTGAATGAAAATCAGAGTATGAAATGATTTAGAACAAGCAAAGTTCTTAACCCCTAAAAGTATCATTCCCATATTTATAGGGAAAACTGAAAGCATAAAAAATATAAGGACTTTCCACTCTAAAACTTCAAAACTAACTGTAAGTCCTTAAAGTAAAACACATTCAACTATTCGACATAAAAGACAAACTAGAAACCTTCGACACATCACAACCTTTTGAACCCCAACAACTTTATACCATATAGTGACATGTTTGATTTATAACAATAGGTTTTCATGGGTTATATATATATATATATATATATATATATATATATATATATATATATATATATATATATATATATATATATATATATATATATATATATATATATATAGTGAAACACCAAACTAACACTTACTAGTAAATACCATATCTGTCACTTAATGAGACTTCAACCCATGACTTTTCAATTGAGAGAGACATTACTTACCATTATGTCAAATACCTTTTGGGTTACGGTTTATATATAGTCATCAAAATTAAAACTCACCATAACTTATCATCAATGATGCGAAATTTCCTCATGTACTGAATAAAAAAAATGTCTAAAGTGATTAGTTTTATTCATCGGAAAAAGCTATTTTTGTACTAGTGGAAAGCGATGATGAATCTTAATATTTTGGTTGTATCACTCTGATCGATGTGTGTCAAACATTTGTTATCCTTTAAATTTGTATTAGACTTTGAACAAATTCTGTTGAATATTAATAATTCATTTGGTTTGCATTAGACATTTATAGGTTTTTATGAATTTGAATGTATGTTTATTATGAGTATATAAAGCAAATTGTCTAGAATTGTTTAAAAAAACAGATATAAAATGATAAAAAATGCAATTTACAAAACTAAAAAAAAAAACATATTCTAATGAACTCTCATAATCACATGTTGTCATATGTGTCACTTGTCCCTAGAAAAATATTTTTTTATCTAAATCAATGGCATGCCATAGTATAGGTGTAACCGGATAATCATTTTTTGACTTGTCCCGACGATATGTCATCGATAAACAATTTCACGAATATCAGTTTTGACATATCCTGACCACATGTGTTCAGGATATGAAGTGTATATTATTGTTTTTGGAAAATTGGTCTGGAAAGAAGTTACAGAGACGACATGCCGGTAAAAATCAACTTTCTAAATAATGTTAGCGTTGACTTTGTGACCATGTCAATCCCCAGACTTTTAAAATCCGTGAAACGTCACATTATTTGTATCGCGTTATAAAAAAAATTGAGTTTTTTTGAAAAAAGTATAATAAAATAAAAAAATGTATAAAACCTCAACTTTTTGTAAACCTTCTAAAATGGCTATATAAAAAAATAAAAAAATATGATACGTTTTATAAGAATAAATAAAATACAAGTCAGGTTTAATTCATAAAAAATTCTACAAAAATCCTTATTTTTTTTTTAAATGTATTTAAGCCTTCATAGTCAATTTCTAGTGGTGAGTCGTAAGATACTAACCCTTTTAAGTAATGGTAAACTTCAATTAACCACATGAGACAATTTACCATGTCTAAGGAACGATAGAAAGTAAGTTTCGTGAATTCTTTTCGTCAAGTTTTGCGAAACTCGTAACATATAGACGCATTGAAAAATACGATATGTGGTAATGATGCAATCTCATTATTAATAAGTTGAGTAAATGCCTCGAAGGGCATGTAGTTTCCAACACATTCCAGATAAACATGTCAAGGTTTGAATGCAGAGAATGCTATTACGGAGTTGTGTCCACCAAAACCAAATGAAGTTGAAATAGCTGCATACCAAAATTATTTAGTAAATAAGTGAACTTAAGTAAACACGGCATATATACAAACCATCGACAATGGGAAAATTTACTCACCAACGTTGATTTCATGCTGTTGCTTTTTATTTGCCACAGTGTCAAACTCGACATCAGGTTCTGGGTTCTACAGTTACGATGAGAATGTTAAGATCAAATCGAAACGATGAATTACAAGCACATGTAATTAAAGAATGCAAGTATCACATACAAATTGATTAATGGTTGGATGCAACCATCCTGTTTGAATGGCTTTGATAGTAGCAATGGCTTCCATACCTCCAGCTGCTCCCATACAGTGCCCAATCATAGACTAAAAAAAAAAACAAGATTACTGACAATATTGAACTAGCTGATACTCATTAAAGAGACAAAATTGACAATGGGCGTCCTCATGCACCTTAGTGGCGTTCATTTTGATCCCTTCGGTGTTCTTAAACACCTTCTTGAGTGCATTAACCTCTGCCAGATCTCCTATCACCGTTGAAGTTGCATGTGCATTGATGTAATTTACCTACCCACAAGAAAGTACAGTATTAATTAACACTAGGTAAATTCAAGATTTTTGAAAGTAAGATAAATGAGAAAATTAAAAGTGAAGATACCTCCTCTACTGACACACCAGCATCCACAAGGCTGCTTCGAATGCAAGATGAAACACCGAGCCCATCAAATCTCGGATTAGTTATATGATAAGCATCACAATTTATTGCACCTCCTAAGTATTCCGCAAGTATTGGAGCACCCCTTTTCATTGCATGATCTAAACTCTCCATCACCTTCATACGAAGCAAATCAACGTTTATGAAGAATCAGTATATAAGATCAGAAGATGGGTGGTGAAGTTACCAGAACACCAGCACCTTCCCCCATGACAATCCCATCTCTATCTTTATCCCATGGTCTAGAAGCAGTTTGGGGATCATCGTTTCTTTGAGATAAAGCATTACAAGCAACAAAACCTCCCAATTGCACGGGAACAATGGGAGCATCGACCCCACCAGCAATCATCAAATCAGCCTTCCCTTCACGGATATGATTAGCAGCAGCACAGAAGCAAAAGTTGGATGTCGCACAAGCAGCTGAGATGCTGTAATTTGGTCCCATAAAGCCAAGATCTTTAGCAAGTAACGCCGGACCCATGTTTGTTAGTGTATAAGGAACCAAAAATGGTGAAATTTTCTTGTAACCACTCTCCATTAGAGACTCTAGACCTTCGCACAATACCGTAACACCACCGAGTCCTGACCCAACAAGGACACCAGCACGTTCCTTATTGATCTACACGGATTATTATTACTATAACACATTAAATCCAAATTTTAGAAGCATGAAAAATGGAAGGTATTACGTACTTTAGACTGTTCATGTCTGCGAAGACCAGCGTCTTCAAGTGCTTTTTTCCCAGCAACAATACAATACCGTTGACAATCATCAAGTCTGCGGTCATTTTTCCTATCAATATACTCAGTTGACTCGAATCCACGAATCTGACCTCCGATTCGCGTAGGGAATGCTGAAGCATCAAATTTATCGATTAAACTGATTCCGCTCTTCCCTGCGAGAAGGCTGTCGTAGTATGTGTCCACGTCATTTCCAAACACGGACACAACACCCATACCTGTGATGACGACTCGTTTTTTTGCATCTTTCTCCCGTGTAGGGGCAGCGGCAGAGTTGTGGGAAGCTATTACATGGCGACGTGTTGCAGTGATGCGGGCTGGTGATTTGAAAATTATGAGTGACGAGGTTTTGCAGACTGGGGACACCAAGGGAAATGTTAACAGGAAAATAGTTTGAGATTCCATCATTGTGTACAGCGTAATTTTTGAAGATCTTGAAGCTATGGAATTGTTATATAGTGCTCGAGTGAAATCCGCGGAATCAATCTTGTAACAGTTTTAATAGTCAAAAAGTTTTTTTTATACTATTGTAATAGAAAAATGCACAAGGGTCCATGCATTAAAGTCATATAGGTACATTCCAATAACTATGGAGTTATACACAATGATAAGTGTCTAACAACAATTTGTATTTCTAAAAAATATTAAAAAATTTTGTGTAGTTATCAGCATCCATCATTTTATGTTTAAATTCAAATCAGGTCAATGGATTGACGTCAGGCCCGACTTAACGAGTTTGGGGCTCTAAGCGAACCAAAAATTTGGGGCCTATTTTATGTATATGTTTTTTGTGAATATATTTTATGACATAAAGTTAATTTTTTTAGTTTTTTTAGATGCAAATTCTTTAATGAAATTTTCATAATCAATTTCTTTTATTAACTGTTTTTCAATTGATAAAATTGCTAATCCATTTAATCTTTTTTGTGACATTGTAGATCTTAAATAATTTTTTAATAGTTTTAATTTAGAAACACTTATTTCTGCAGAGGCAATGGTTACATGAATAGTTAACATAATCCTATAGGCAACATATGCATTTGGAAAAGAACTAAATTTTTTAATGTAATTAAGTATATTAATAATTGTATCACGTTCTAAATGTACAATATGTCTTAAAAGTTTTAGTTTATGAAATAAATCTGAATCATTAATATCTAAGCTATGTTCATGCTTTAAAGTTTTTTCAAGATTTAAACAATGTTTTTTTAAAGTGTTTTTCATCAAATGATTTTAATTTTTCTATACTAAATAAAAAACCAAAAATATTTTTAAACTCGTTAAATTGCTCAAATCTACTTTTTAGTGAAATAATGGCTTTATCTACTATATATAAAAATTAAATAACTGAATATGAGTTTCAATAGTTTCATTAGCAACATTTTTATCATATCGTCTATTTCTTTGAATGATTTCACGAAATTGTGGTTTTACATTCATTTTCAAGCCAATTCTTTTGCATAATCTAAAGCCTTTTCAAATCCGTTTTTTCTATATTCTTTAAAGAAACACAAAAGTTCATTTAGTTGATCTATAGCATCATCGATACACATATTAGTTGATTGCAAGCTTTTACTCACAGTGTTAATAGCAAACAAAACATCATACCAAATTGTCATTCCTAATAAAAATTCATAGTTTTCAAGTTCATATGTAGCTAAACATTTAGCCTCACTTTTAATTTTTGGATCTCCACAATATTTAGATAATTGTAAAAGTGATTTTCTTAATTGTGGTGCTTGAAATCTAATTGCTTTTAAACTTTCTACCCTACTTTTCCAACGAGTTTGCGATAATGATTTAAGTGTTAGGTTTGATATATTATATTGTAATATTTTCCACCTTTGAGTTGATGAAGCAAATATCGAATATATACGGTGTATAACTCCAAAAATTCACTAGATTTTTCACACGAATTAGCCATATCACAAATTACTAAATTTAAACTATGACAACCACAAGGAGTGTAGAATGCTCTAGGGTTAATATCTAACAATCGTTTCTGTACACCTTGATGTTTTCCTTTCATATTTGAACCATTGTCGTAACCTTGATCCCTAACATCATTTATATATAGTCCTATATTTTTAATTTCATCAACTATAACATCATATAAGCCTTTACCGGTTGTATTATCTACAACTAAAAATCCTAGAAAGTACTTCTTAACTTTTATTGGAGTTGTTGAAAGATCTAAACATCGTAAGATAATTGACATTTGTTCCTTATGACTTGTATCAGGAGTACAATCAAGTATTATTGAAAAGTATTTAGCCTCTTTTATTTTTTTAATAATTTTAGTTTTAACTTCTTCTCCTAATAAACTAGTAAGTTGGTTTTGCATATTATGTCCAAGATAATGATTATGAATTTCTTTGTCACTAATTCTCCTAATATGTTCTTGTATAATAAATTCAAATTCAGCAATCATTTCAATTATAGTTAAAAAATTACCATTATTTTCTTCATAAATTTTTTCATTTGTTCCACGAAATGCTAAATTACTTTTTCCTAAAGTTTTTACTACATCAATGATTCTTATTAACGCATTTTTCCAATGTTCTTTTTCTTTATTTATTTGTTCTTGGATTTGCTTGTCAATTGTTTTATTATTTGTTAATCTAGTTTGTAAGTCAATCAATGACCTCATATTAAGAATGTGTCCGTTACTTGCTTTTTGTCTTTTTAGTATACTAGAAATATTATTCCAATCATTGTTACCTTTATGTGCTAATGAACATGTAGATGTATTCACATTAAATAATTTACAACAAAAACAAAAAAACTTTATCTACGTCTATGGAATAAACCAACCATGCTCGTTCGTATTTTTACCATTTGGTATATTTTGCATATAAAGAGATGTATTAAAGCTTCTTAAATGTTGATCTTTTGGAAATTTAAAATCATAAATTTTAGTAGGACCTTTTTCTGCAATTAAATCTCTTAAATTAGTACTAATACTAGATTATGACCCGCGTTGAACGCGGGGAGCGCATAAACAAAATATAATTGTATATAGATATTGCAAAATAATTATAAGAAAAACAGGGTTATTGGTATTATTGAAATGTATAGAAAGTATACTGAAGTTGGTAAATATATATAGTCATTGAAGGACCTCTTTGTAGACAATATTTTTTGTTTTATTAGTTGAATGACATTGCTCGTCACAAAGTACCTTCAAACCTGTTTAACTTGTGGCATGGGAAACAACTATATATAGCTAACCATACGTGAAAGCGGGTCTACGCAAGTATAATCCAACATTGACAATGTACTTTCAAAATACATTGGTATTTCATGGTTATATTGCAAAATAGAATTGTTTATTTCAAAAAATATCAATTTATTTATGTTTATTCGAAAAGAACCACATAAACCCCCTACAATATTAAATATAAAGAAACTCTAACAAATAAATATAAAAACTGCTATATTTGCTCGATTTAGATATTGCCCGTGACTCATTGAAAATGTCAAAATACATAATTGGCACACAACTTACTTGTTATTATGAGACAAATTAAACAATTTAAACACATGATGATGTCTTTTTTCATATTATGATAATGATAAAATAATGGACAAATGAATGCTTACTTCAAGACGTATGCGGACGTTTGAGTAATGTCGATGGTCTTAATTGTTGAGTATTTATATCTTTTACATATAACTATTAAATTGTTATTCAAGATGAATTAAAAGTTCATAATTGCTATTTTTTACCGATTTAGAAGTATATTTCGACCATTTTTACATCAGATAAAAAACATATAGGTTCTTTTAGTATTTACTACAATCCTACTTTCATATAAAATTACTTTTTTCACATGAGACCAAACTCGGTGTTTTTCTAGCATTACTATCATCCTATATTATACATTCTTGATAGTTTTGAAATGTGTGTTGCAATTTCTCATTTCTTTTTGAAATCGTTGTTATATTTTGTTGCTTTTAGAAATAAGTTTTAGACTACTTTTTTGTATCAGACCAAATTTGAAGGTTATTTTTGCATTATTACCATTGTATATGTTCCATTTCATTTTTATTATTTGAATATAGTTTTTGTAGTTAAAAAACGATACGAATATAAAAATACTGACTATATATTAACCGACTTTCTATAATGTATAATTAAGAATCAAGACAGTATAATCATAATTTATTGATGTTAGTTAAAATGTAATTTATTTGGGGATGAAGTTAGTTTTTGGTTATTTATTTGGGAAATATAATATGTATTCGTCATTACAAGTGCTTATCTATTAAATTTGATATTTGTTATTTTAAAATTTTATTTTGGATTGACATAGCCATGATCATCCCATATTTAATACCTTGCACCTTTACTACCTACTTACTTGCATTCATTAAATCAAGATTTAACATTTTTTTAAAAACAAATATAGACAAGAAACTATTGAGTTACTATTAAACTCAATGGATATGTTAAAAGATAGATGAGACTTGCCTTTTGTGAGATCAATAATACCAAATTGGACCACTTTCTACAAAATAATTTAAGAACCGAAGAAAACCTGATTGCCCAAATATATAATATCATTATTTAAGTCATAACCTGTTATATGCCGACAAAATTGAAAATTTTGGCTAAAACTCTGTTACTTGCCATCAAAGATGAAAAAAGATACTTTAAAGTTAGATGATGGTATTAATTTATAAAATCGTCTTTCACTTTTCGTTGGATGTATTTTTTGATGACAAGAACAATTATCAGTCCAAACATAATTTGTAAAAACCATCATAGCCCAATCATAGATCGCTTAATCAACAAAATAAAATACCACAGTAGTAGTTGATAATCCAGTTAGAACATATTTTTCTTAAAGATCAAGAAATTGACAATTTATTAGAATCTTATCAGACTGATAAAAGTCATAACAAAGTGCAATAGATTGAATTAATAGTTTACAATAATAATAATAATAATAATAATAATAATAATAATAATAATAATAATAATAATAATAATAATAATAAAATGAAGCCCTATCAGAGATAGAAAAACCTAAGGACAAGACAAAAAAAACATGTAACACTACAAAGTTGCAAACATCAAAAATACATGATGCTAAAAATCTAGAAAAAAAAAACAAAAACATGTATTTAGAATGTAACATGACAAAAAATTCAATATTACAGGAAAATATATGAAATGAACTAAATTAACATGTATTTAGATTATCCAAATTATTTTGAACAATGTTTCTTCAAAAATATACTTATTGTTGTTTCATACCTACATAGAAAGTTTAATAAAAATAAATGTTAATTGTAATTATGCAATTTGATTCTAACATATAAAAACGACCACATAGAAAATTTAAGAATCAAATAAAAATATTGTCTATAATATCGTAAATCTTATATTTAAGGAAATTAGATCATTCTTAATTTAGATTCTAAATTCTTAGCCTACTTTTGATGTAGTTCATGTAGTAATATGTAAGCAAGAATGTTGATATTAACTGTTGTATATTGTGGTTATTGATAAAAAACGAAGTTGTAGTTTAAATTAAAAGTTCTTTTTTCATGGTAAGTATGTTGCTATAATTTGTAAAAAATAACATAGCTGTTGCAGTTTATAGAGGTTGTTGAGGATCGAGTACAACTTATTAGGTTAAGCATTTAATATGAAAAATTATACATTGTTGTTTTGTTTGACTTAATGATTTAATATGTTAAGCCAAAAAACCTTATGCGATGTTTTATGAGATTTCAAAAATAGAAACATAAATTTCTTAGTCATAGAAAACAATATTTGAAAGGTTGTATTTACTATACAGAAACATATACAAATTAGAATAATTATAGATTAACCCTTTCTGGATTAAATTGTTTATAAAATCCATCACCTTAATAGTGAATAAAAAATAAATTAAAAGACACTTATAACACGAAAAAATCACAACAGGTTACTGTTAAAAATGTTATAACAATGTACTTTACACATGCATTCCTAAAAATGGTTTAATATGAAGTTATTATATTCGACAATAAAGTCAGAAACAGTAACCAAGTTGAGATACTCAAACAAACAGAAATAGTAACAACAGCCAATTTGATCCATTTTTAAATTAAATAACCGATTTATCCTTCTGGTGAACATAGTCCATACTAAATTAATGATTTTGCATTAAGATAAAAAATATAAATATCATGCTAAAAAATCATTTTAGTATACGTGTCATATCAATATTTGTTGTTGAATTTCTTTTCTGGCCCAACGTTTTTCTAGTTTCCTAAGTCAAATTACTCTTTTGCCCTTATGTGTCCTTACTTAAAGGTTTCCTGCATCTAATTTGCAATCAAATTAAAATAAACCACATAAATTTAGGAGTTTATTGATACATTCAAAAGGTAAATTCGAATCTTCCTTCTTTATTCTATCACAAATAAAATTACCTTTTTGCCCTAAACCTTAAACTCGTACTTAACATTTAAAAAAAATTCATCTAACAATATCAATAACCTTTAGCTATGATTTCAATTTAAAGTTAGAAATGCTGTAATTCAACCATCATATTAGGATATTAATTTACATTCAAACACTAAAAAATATCTATTTATTCCTACTATACCCTTATCCTCTATTTTATATTCGGTATTACCACATATTTATCTTAACAAATTATTTAAGTTCTATATCAAGATTGGAATCCCTGTAATTCAGCCAACAATTTAAGATATTATATAAAATCAAAATCAGTAACCAGGTTGAGATAATCAAACAAACATAAATAGTAGCAGCTTACGATTTGATCAATGTTTAAATTAAATTATTGATTTACACTTCTGATGAACATTATACATACTAAATTAATGATTTACCCTTCAGATAAATAAATGGAAGTATCATGCTAAATGAATACACAAAAAATTGAATACCATGAATAGGAAAATGGGTAGGGTGCATTTTTCATTCTATCAAAGTACTTTGCTATATTATGTTTTAACTGGTTTACATCAAAGTACATTATTTTTTTTGAATTAAAGGTACGTAATAGTTTTTCCTACTTATTTGAAAAGTTTCAGAAAAGTTGTTAATCGCTTTAATGTAAGTTGTGACAAAGAAAATCGAAATATATGAATACATATATTTGATACCGGAACAAAAAAATAATCGAAAAAAATATAAAAAGCTAAAGAAGGTACTGACCTTCTAGTGCACGACAACGAAGGTTTGAAGCAGATAATAATGATCAAAGTTATAAGCAATAAGAATGATGTTGTAGGAGAATGTTTGAAGAAAAACAATAATTGAAAATAAGTGTGAGCCACAGATTCAATGATGAATCGTATATGTATGTGATAATTTGAATATGATTTTTTGGTATTAATGGTTTCCTAATAAAAATGGATTTTATATTTATGATTTGCTAATATAAATGGATTTATATTAATGTTTGATATTTAATGCCTTAATTGAAATAGTTATAGTAATATGTTTTTAAAGTTGACCATTTTAAAATATTTATAACTGGAAATTCAAGATTTAAAATATGAGAAGTTTTTATTAGAATTAGGTACGTTCCATTTCAATGGATTTAAGTTAATTTTGTTTGACAGTTGGAAAGCTTTTATTGGAATTAAATACATTCTATTTAGGAAGATGATGTCAACAGTTTGATCTAAGGGTGGAAAACATAGGATTGAAATACAATCAATGATCCAAATTGTTTAAGATGATATCATAAGATTTTTATTTTAATATATATTAAAGATAACATAAATATTGATATGCTTATTTAATGAGCTTTTTAAAAAGAAAAAAATAAACAAGTTTGAATTTTGAAGCCAAAAACTATAAATAAAGGAGTTAAATTATGAACAATATTAATTAGGGTTAATGATGACATATATTTTCAAAAGATGTATTGAAGGAGATGCTTGCTTCATTTTTTAGAGATTTGTGTGAAGGCAAAACAGAGGTGTGATAATTGGAGATGCAAGGAAGAGGCAACATGCAAATTCTAAGAATACATGAGCAAAAAGGAATCACCTTATAGTGCTACATTCTGTTATGAACACACAAAACATCAATTGAAGCACAACCATTGACACGAGGACAAAAAGGATTAGGGAATTATGGTATCAGAGAAAAAAAATAGAGGAGAAAAATGGACTATTCATGTATCTGGCCAGATTTATTGAGAAACTGATAGTTCATATATACATAGAATAATATGCTTCAATTGATAACATAATTGTTGATTTTAAAGATTCTATAATTAAATGTAATTATGCTCGAATTGTAAAATATATTTTAGAAAGTATGAATAGATTCTATAACTAAATATTCTATAATTAAATGTAATTGTGTTTGAAATATAATTGCTAAATTTAAAGATTCTATAATTAATTGTTTGAATTCAATTTGGAGAAGATGATGACATCATTTTGATCCAAGGGTGGAAATCATATGATTGAGATACAATCAAGGGTCATGATTGCTTCATTGGTGAATTAAGGGTTCTCTTTTAATAATATTTAGAGATTATTCCATCTCCTTGGATCATATATGTTTAAAGGTGTGTTATTATTTTCAGAATTAGTTTGTTCGTTATCAATTTCAATATTGGTTTGTTCGTTATCATTTTCACTATTAGTTTGTTCGTTATCAAATTCAATATTGGGTTGGTGATTATCATTTTCACTATTAGTTTGTTCATTATTAATTTCAATATTAGTTTGTTCATTATTATTTTTACTATTAGTTTGTTCATTATCAATTTAAATATTAGTTTGTTCAATATTATCAACATTAATTTGTTCTTGTTCATCATCAACATTTTTGTTTGTAGTTAAATATTTTAAAAACAAACCTTTTTGTTTATCTATAAAAGCTTCTTCTTGCATTTTTGGTTTCCTTTTTGAAGCACCTGATTCGTATTTTCTCTTTGACATGTTTATTAATTATTTGATGAATAATAATTATACGTATAGAAGATAAGGATTAGGATTATACCGCCCTTAAGATAATGGAAAGCTAAAAAACAATGGAATCTGCTAATCTGGAATTAGTGAAAAATGGAATCTGCCAATCTGAAATAAAAAAATCTGAAAATTGAAAAGATTTACAAATTTGATCATTCATGCCATTTGGAAAAAGCCAAAAACAATTAGAATACAAATTACATAACTTAATAATAAAACATTTTTTTTAATTAGAAGACATTATATAACTTGATGTCAAACAAGAATCTCATTAAAAACAAAACAAAATTAAGATGCCAAACCACATAATTCAAATCAAATATAGTATGTTTGATCAAAAAAGATTGTTCTATCATTCTATACTATGAGTATATTCCATCAAAATTCAGTTTTGTAGTATTGATGAAGACTTTTCTAGATATTGGAGTTTGGGGTCAATCAATCAAACCAAGAGCCAAAAAGCATCAACCTTTTTGAATAATGATTACCCAAACAAAAAAATTTGAAGCAGAGGAACATAACTTATTGGCTAGGCGACAACTACTCTATTAATCAATAATCAGCAATATAGATTGAGATTTTTAGAACACTAGTTTCAGTGGTTTGAGCTAACCATCGGCTATTAACATTTAACCACATAACACATTGATGTGCACAAAAGTACCCACTAATTTTAATATTTATAACCTAACAAACTTAGACTATCTATGCACTTATAGGCAGTGTACCTAGTCAGATTACAGTATAGCTTAGGTAAGTCGGGTGTCGATCACAGGGAACGGTGGATTAATTTAATATATTTGGTTATAGGTTATATGTCACACGAAAAGAATAAAGAAATAAATATCAAACTAACAATTAATTAACAACTCTCGATAAACTAACAGGAAAGTACATCTCTTCAGGTACTTTGGTTTGGATAAATTACACCTTAAAAACATAGACAATTGCATACACAAATTCATTTATTCAATGTTCACCGATTCCTAAAATGATTAGATTCGCGTTCACTATAACTAATCCTTTAGTAAACAAGTCAATTCAAACAGTGATCAGTTGATTAAACTAACATGCTTCCTAGTGTTCAGTTCGTATCAAGCAAGACTTGTAAATATAGTTAATCAATGTAAACATTTAATCAACCTCTTGTTGATGGTCATCAAACAAGGCTCACACATTAACTTACTTATTCTCAAGTTAATCCTAGTTTCACATTCGTTATTTCTAGTCTTATAATCTCGATGGTCATCAAAAATCATAAGAGACAAGCAAATCAAGCAGATGTTCAAGCAACTCAATTCACTTAACAATTAACAGAAAATAATCATCATTAACACATGAGGATCTTTAAACAAGCTTGGCAAGATAAATTAAACACAAATAAACTATTTAATATAGCAATTGGTCTAATAATCAAAGCTTCATTCAATCATAAACACAAAGTAAAAGGTTTTTACACCTAAATCAGAAACTAAATACAGAAAAATACCACAATAGAATGCTAAACATGGTCACGTCAGCAAACCATATGATAATCAACATGTATCCGCTCTCCAATCCTTCCGATCTCCGCTCCCGTTAGCTTAACGGCCTTCCGGCCGCCTTCTAGACCCTCAAAACGGCTTAACAGAAGTTAATTGTCGACTAAATTAGGTTAGAAGTCGAATCCTCCTCCTGGTTAGCTAAAAATCGATATTTATAATCTTTGTGGCCGACCTAAGTACGCTGGGCGTACTTAGAATTACGCAGCGCGTACTCAAGATAATCACGCGATCAAGTATATCTGTTGCAAGCAGGTACGCGGGGCGTAACCTTAAGGTACGCGGGGCGTAACCGCTACCTCAGCACCATTTTGTTTCTTTTAGCTTCTAAGCCCGGTTTCCGCTTCAGTCTTTTCTTTTGTGCTTTATTGACAACAAATAGCTGCAAAACATAATTCAAAGCATTATGAGTACTTTTTAGTTCTAAAATAGAATAAATAAGGCCAAAATATTAAGATAAAGTGCATAAAAATATATATAAAAATACACATATCAAAATACCCCACACTTAGCCTTTGCTTGCCCCCAAGCAAATTTACTTTTATTTTACCAATATCGCACTAAACAATCCATTTAGAACTCAGCCATTATGCCAAGATCTCAACGCGTACATTTGTGTCTAATATTTTCCTAAAGTACCCCCCCATATTTTAAATACTCACAATCATCATAAACACTCGCCCACTTTTTCCGAACAATGCTCATTTTATGCAACCCTCCGAATCCATCCGCAGAAAACCTCCTAACCTCAAGGTATTTTTAGTTGAGCAACCTAAGCATACATATTCTAGAAAATTACAACTTTCCGATACCACTATGGAGCTTTATTTGAATTCTTCATTTCTTTGGCAATTTGATCTTTGATTTCTTTGAATTCAACACCTTATTTGAATTGATTTCTGGTATCTTCAACTTTTTGAATTTCTTCAGAATTTTGATCTTTTGATCTTTACTTTATTTGCTCCAAAATTCTTCAAACTTTTTTCGTAATTCTCTTTTCTCTCTTTTTTTTTTTCACATGTAACTCACTTTTTTTTTCACTCAAAACCCTACATGCTTAAGCAGAGGCGCTCAACCTCAACCTTTATTGGTTAATGATAATAATTTTCCTGGATACATTTCAGGTTTAGGCTGCTAAACATATTGCATCCCTCAAACCAAGCGGGGTTGTGTTTTTGTTCCATGATTTCACTAAAATAAGGGAGGCCACAAATGCACTATAACGTATATTGGCTCAACTAAACATTTGAGTTCTTATCGGATCATTTCATACAATATTAGCAAAATTTAAATTATCACTAGATTTTTCTAAATTAAACTATTATTTCAAGTTTTAAAATTTTTAAATTTTCCTAAATTCTAGCAATTTTTTTTTCTTAATTTTAATTTACTTTTACCGATCCCCTACCCCACACTTATTTCATACAATGCCCTCATTGTATGCTAAAACAAATTAAGAACATAAAAAAAAAAGGAGAAAAAGGAACAGACTCCCCTGGGTAGTTGTGGCGAGATCGAATGGGGCTGCTACAAGTTGCTTCAAATTTTGCCGAAAGACTGAAAACTGGAACTGCTGCCTCTGAATTTGCCGAAAAATAAAATCAAGACCGCCATCTTCAAAAATGTGGTGCAAAATATTGCAAATAAATACAAAGTATAGTAACCATGACGTGGGAAAGTGTCGACCACGTCGTCTCGTCAAGAATGACATCCTCTACTCGCGATGAAAAATCCCCCATAACATAGGAAAGTGTCAACCATGTCGTGGCAGCCGGGACGATACTTCTTCCTCGCGTCGAAATAAAATTCTATAGTATGGGAACTGCTCATCCATATCATAAGAGTCAAAACATCGTAATAATGCCAATCTTCAAAACGATCGCTCATGAAATAAATATGCACCCCACACTTATGACAAATCATGGGTATCGACTATAATCTTCAACTCTCATACCGCTCTCTCTAGCAACAGTCGGACCTAGCTGCTGAACTTACTGCCAGCTTCCTAAGGGCGAAAATTCTGCAGAAATCTAAACAACCAAAGAGCATCAACATGGAAAACAAACTAAATCAAACTAAATCAAAGTTTAATTACATACCAAATACTAAAAACTAAACTAAATTAAAAATAACAAAAAAAAACAAATAAAACAAAATAATAATAAAAAAAAAAGGATCACTCGTCATCTCCATCATAATGTGGCTGTGTCCCAGAAGTACCGGCCCCATCAAATCGTGGTAAGTCAAAGGGTCAAGATATATTTACCTGGTCGTCGTTTTACGCGGGGCGTAACACAAGGTTACGCGGGGCGTACCTCAACCCCCCTGAAATGTTCATCCGCGATTCGGGGCTCATTACGCAAGGCGTAAGTAAACTTACGCGGGGCGTACGTTTAATTTTCTTCCTTCTTTTTTTCTTTAATTTAACTTCCTTTTCTTTTTAATTATTTAATCTAGGGGACTTAAAACTTATTTATTTTTTCCTTTTTAATTTCTTAAGCTAATGATGACTTCACGATGAGTGATAAAAAAAATTGAGATGTCATAATCACTTATCTTTGTCAAGATCAAACAACAATGGTTGATCAAAAACCTTTGCATGCAAGAATTGGTTACGAAAATCCCCGCTTTCGGGACCCGTTAGAATATTTCCTTTGTTTTCCTTGCACCTTTAACTAAAAGCGGAACAAGAAGTGACCTAACTAGTCAAGAACAGCAAGAGCTCGGTCTTCCACTTAACCACCACAACACGCCTTGCTATACTACGCCTCATGGATTGAGTTGGACAAATCAACAAAGTAGTAGGCTAAGCAGGTCAAGAATTCCCTAGTCGCTTTCATTCTCGAAACCCATGCAAAAAGTAAAGTCAAGCAATGTGTACAATCCCAAATTCCTGCAAAATAAAAACAAGAACCTTCCCGACAAGTGAAATGATATCATCGAAAATCAAACTAAAAATTAAAACTAACTAAAAACTAACTAAAAACAAATAACAAATAATCAAATAAAATAAATTAATGACAAGCCGTTCCCCGGCAACGGCGCCAAAAACTTGATGTGCACAAAAGTACCCACTAATTTTAATATTTATAACCTAACAAACTTAGACTATCTATGCACTTATAGGCAGTGTACCTAGTCAGATTACAGTATAGCTTAGGTAAGTCGGGTGTCGATCACAGGGAACGGTGGATTAATTTAATATATTTGGTTATAGGTTATATGTCACACGAAAAGAATAAAGAAATAAATATCAAACTAACAATTAATTAACAACTCTCGATAAACTAACAGGAAAGTACATCTCTTCAGGTACTTTGGTTTGGATAAATTACACCTTAAAAACATAGACAATTGCATACACAAATTCATTTATTCAATGTTCACCGATTCCTAAAATGATTAGATTCGCGTTCACTATAACTAATCCTTTAGTAAACAAGTCAATTCAAACAATGATCAGTTGATTAAACTAACATGCTTCCTAGTGTTCAGTTCGTATCAAGCAAGACTTGTAAATATAGTTAATCAATGTAAACATTTAATCAACCTCTTGTTGATGGTCATCAAACAAGGCTCACACATTAACTTACTTATTCTCAAGTTAATCCTAGTTTCACATTCGTTATTTCTAGTCTTATAATCTCGATGGTCATCAAAAATCATAAGAGACAAGCAAATCAAGCAGATGTTCAAGCAACTCAATTCACTTAACAATTAACAGAAAATAATCATCATTAACACATGAGGATCTTTAAACAAGCTTGGCAAGATAAATTAAACACAAATAAACTATTTAATATAGCAATTGGTCTAATAATCAAAGCTTCATTCAATCATAAACACAAAGTAAAAGGTTTTTACACCTAAATCAGAAACTAAATACAGAAAAATACCACAATAGAATGCTAAACATGGTCACGTCAGCAAACCATATGATAATCAACATGTATCCGCTCTCCAATCCTTCCGATCTCCGCTCCCGTTAGCTTAACGGCCTTCCGGCCGCCTTCTAGACCCTCAAAACGGCTTAACAGAAGTTAATTGTCGACTAAATTAGGTTAGAAGTCGAATCCTCCTCCTGGTTAGCTAAAAATCGATATTTATAATCTTTGTGGCCGACCTAAGTACGCTGGGCGTACTTAGAATTACGCAGCGCGTACTCAAGATAATCACGCGATCAAGTATATCTGTTGCAAGCAGGTACGCGGGGCGTAACCTTAAGGTACGCGGGGCGTAACCGCTACCTCAGCACCATTTTGTTTCTTTTAGCTTCTAAGCCCGGTTTCCGCTTCAGTCTTTTCTTTTGTGCTTTATTGACAACAAATAGCTGCAAAACATAATTCAAAGCATTATGAGTACTTTTTAGTTCTAAAATAGAATAAATAAGGCCAAAATATTAAGATAAAGTGCATAAAAATATATATAAAAATACACATATCACACATTACCCCAAATCCCCAATTGGCAATTATATAATTTGATAATCAAAAAATAGGAAAATCAAAAATCAAAAGGGAAAATACAAGCACATTACCGTTTCAATTCAATGCTAATAGTCATAGAATAGTTGATTTTCATATAGAGTTTTGAGCGATCAGCGAGGGAGAATCCGAACAGCAAGTCAAAGACTCAATGCTCAATGGTGATTGAAATCATTCAATCGATAGGCTATGGAATCGATTGACAATTTGAAGAATCAATTGACGATTGGAGAAGAATGGATCGACGATTAGAGAAGAAGGCTAGAATCGAGTCGGATAATGGAGAAAAGAATGGGAGTTGAATTGTTTTTCATAACGTGATTATAGTTGATTAGTTCGTAGGCGTGGTTTTTTTTGATGAATGGGTAGTATCGACTGTGAATACATGAGACAAACTGGACTTGAAAATGGGGCCCCTTACAATTTGGGGCCCTAAGCCCTACCTTTACAAACATAAGCTTAAGGCTAGCCCTGATTGCCGCATGCATATCCAATGCGATATATTCATCTGAGTTCAATGGATTCACAAGTTACTATACCACTTTATCTACTAAATTCTGTACGATTTAGTGAATATCCGCATCATTTATATTTTTTTTAAACTTATTGTTCTTTTCTAAATAATTACTTGGCATGAAATTAAAATTAAAAAATTACAAGTTTGAAATAATTTTTTTAATATATATATAGATATATATATATATATATATATATATATATATATATATATATATATATATATATATATTGTCACACCCCAAAACCATGAACGGCAGAAACGTTCTGGGGCGGAGGACGTCATGTACAGTATCACAACAATGAAAAGTAGTAAATAAGCAACAACATCATCCATTGCATTAATAATATAATTATTATACGAGTGTGTTCTGTCAAATTTTGATAAACACTAAAGCATAAATCAAAATGAAAGATGAGTCTTGAACGAGCTCCATCTTCTCTAAACCTTGCATCGGTACCTGTCTATGTTTGACCTGAGGATACAAGTTATTTTGAAAGAGAGTATCAGCTTTAAAGCTGGTGAGATCATAAGTATTTTAGTGTCTTAATTTGTATGTATATGAATTGTAAGTATTGAAAATGTATGTAAATCGTAAGTATTGAAAATGTATGTAAAACAACTGTAAATGTTTGAAAAACTCTAGAAATCCCTATGATTCCTACTATTATAACAGGGAGTCTTCTACCAAGACTTAACTGATCTATATGTAGCCTTCTACCAAGGCATCTAGTGTCTGTGTATGTCTCTTATAAGAGGGTGTATTTTCCCAAGTCTGACTATCATTAACCAAAAATATAGTTTCTACATTACTGTGCGTCGTGTGAATGTTCACGAAGTGAATGTATTGGGAAAATGAAATAGTACTATGGTGTAGTGCCAAACTACAACCGTACCAATTACCTAAAGTCTAGGGTAATTCTAAGTACTGTAGCATTTGTTATAAATAAATACATCGATACTCAATTGCCTTATTTGAGGGATAAGGTATAATGTGATGGCTAGATCCCAGGCTATACGCTCCCCTGTCAAATGGATTTTGGGACCTACCCACGACCCCTGCATGTGTACAAGCCGTGAGCATCCACATTACTATGATCATGTATACTCGATATAACTATCACAATTGCGTTGTGATTCATCGGTATAGTTAGATCCTGAACTGGTTCCATGCTTTAGCACCTAGTGACGTCTGTTCTATGTATTTGTAAGTGCACTCATGTAAGTGTGATCATGTAAACATATCTATGTAATAGTATAGTAATGTTCTAGCTGTAATGTATGGTCTCTCTATCTAGCAAGTATAATAATGTACTGTAATGTTCTAACTGTAATGTATGCTCTCTCTATCTATCAAGTATAGTAATGTACTGTAATGTTCTAGAAAGTATTGACTCATGAATGAACTGACTCATTGTATGATATCGCGTTCTAGTAATAGTTCTAGTATCTTCCTAAACTACCCATATGGTAGTTTACTAGTAATCTAACTAGTATGTATGGACATGGATGTATACCCTTGCTACCCAAGGGAATTGGATGAACTGGAAGGACCTTTATGACTATATATGTACACATGATATATAACTAATATTTAAACGACCTTCGGACGAGTACCCGATATCCCACCAGACCACATCCAAATCGAGGAAAAGGAAACAGGGTGGATAGCCTTCCTAAGTCCTTTCAACATTTCTTATATAACTATACATATATAGGCATGCAATTTATTATATAAAAGCATAAAATAAGTTTTGTAAAACCTTTGAACATAATTATTATCTAAGAAAAGATCGACTTGATGTTAATCTATAAAACGGTTTAAAAGCATGGGTTTGATAAAATAGTTTAGTATAAAGAAACATTTGTTTGAAACACAATTGTAAATAAGTTTGAAATGAAACATACATAGTAAAATGTATAGTGTAATAAGGAGTTTTAAACACATAAAGTGTTTATGAAAAACATTTGAAGGAAACTGTTTGGTAAAACGGCTAATGAGTAGCCAATCATTTGAATGCTACTTAATAATCACATGTGATTGATATAAGAATTAGCATAATTCTACTTGTATCCCCCCATAAAACATTTAAAACAGTTAAAACATTGATTAAGGGGTATGAACTCACCTGTAGCAAGTGGATTGGAAGGAAGTGTCGGATAAGTGCTTGGTGTCAAGTAAAGACTTAGACACGCACAAAGATCCTAATACCATATAAGGATATATGTATATACACAATTAGTCTTTAAACAACTAATAAACAAAGTTAAGACACTCTAGGACATGCTAAACACTTTATACAAGTGTTATAAGTCTCAAGGGTTGCATCTAAGTGTTGTATGGGAAAGGCTAGCGTGTTTGGGGTTCAAGGGTGAACTCCCTTGGAGTTTATGGTTTTGATGGTCGTAACCTAAGGAGTTTATGGTAGTAAACTCTAGAGTTTACGGTCGTAAGCTCTATTCCTATTGACCATGTGTTGTTTTGAAGTCTTCTAAGCTATTCCAAGCATTCCTACTTCATGATTTAACCTTAGGAAGTGTTGTGTGGCATCAAAACACTCCTAAATGGAGTTTACGGTCTAAAGACCATTTATCCATGAGTTTAATATCTTAAACTTATGAGTTTACTACCTTAAAATCACAATTTTGGTATTTGGCGGTTTTCAAGTCCTTAGCTCAAACATGGCACTAGTCTAGGTTAGATTCTAGCCATAAAGAACAACCATGGGCAATTTATGGGACATTTACACAACTTTTAAGGTGTTTACGGTTTTGGGAGATCAGCAAACCATAAACACATATAAATGTTGGATTTTTGTGCTTTTTGTGTGATACACTCATCAAGGATGAATCTAGACAAGTCCCTAAGGCATTATGAAGCATTTAGACACCCTAAAGCACCCTAAGGCACTATATTTGGTGTTTACGGTTTTCGGAGCCTCCCAAAACCGTGAACACCTTGTTCTTGGTGTTCTTGGGAATTTTCCTTGGTATAAACATGTATAGCTAGCTTAAAATGACTCTAGGATAGAAGTACTTACATTGTGGAAGCTTGAAATGAACTTTAAGTCCAAGAACACTAGTATGTGTTCTTGGTGTTCTTGGTGTTTTGGAAAAACTAGTCAAAACACATAAATGAATGGATTAAAGGATGTACAATCACTAGATTAAGTGATATACTAGCTTGAAAGGGCTAGAAACACTTACTAGATTGAAGATTTTGAATAAAAACTTGGATGATACTTGAGAGGATATTTTAGAGTTTACTCTTTTGGTGTTTGGGGAGTAAACTCAATAATGACTAGTCTTGGGGAGTAAACTCATACATAGGTATGACTTCACGGTTTTTGGGTGATTTTTTAACCCAAACCTAAAAGTTTGGTGGGGAATTTCTAAGACGTGAGGTGTTTGCAGTTTTTAAAATTCAAAACCCGAGACGACACTTTCTTTCACCTGTTCGTTTAAAAATAATATTAAAATAATCAAACGAACTTTATATTTCTTAAAAATAAGAAATAATGACATTGACTTATGATACGAAGTGGTTGACTTTTAGGGTTTGACCGAATGGAAAATTCGGGTTGTCACATATATATATATATATATATATATATATATATATATATATATATCTTAATAAAAGAATCCTAATAGTGTCACATGTCAGTTTTTTACATCCTGTTTTTACCAAGTGGCAGGTTATACTTCACCCTTTGGTTTGTATCCCTCCCATGTAAATCTCAATTATGATTCATCATATCTTAAAAAATTAACACATATTCCTTAAATACCCGGTTGTGCAAAGTATTTTGAATTACATTTATAAGCCAGATATTTGGAATCCTGATACATTTCAATTTTAAAATTCGATGGATTTCATATATACATTGAATCACTTTAGATTACAAACTTACAATCCCATATTTAACAAAGATAGGTTTTAACACCAGAAAACCTGAATCCAATTTCACGATTTGAATATTTGTATCGATTGAGACCGCCTACATCCACTCCCTTGCTCCGCCATGATCACCACAACTGTTACATTGTCACGACTACTGTATGTCACACCCCAGCGGGCAGTTGAAGCGTGAAGGTTGCGACATCGAAAATTGGATTGTAGTTAACAAACATACATTGAACAAACTTATACTTTCTATCAAAACCCATCACATCAGTGTGTGGTTAAATTAGTTTTTGAGGAAAACCGTCAAGATGGTTATGTTCAACATGTTTATATTAATGGCCTATGTCATTAGTAATGTGCCAACAGTACGTACAATATTGATGGAATGGACACTTTGGCTCATCTTAATCGATTCTTTATGATGTTCATTATTAAATATAAAGATATTCGGAAGTCTTTTGCATTAAATATTGAGTGTTCCAACAAGAAATCGAATTTACGCCTAACACTCGTACTGCGACCTTGGTTGCAGATAGTTTAGTTTTAGGATCACTTGGTGAAGAAAACTAGTGATGTAGTCGATAGATTCTAATGATTTTCTCTACATTAGTAGTATGAGTGGGTTATCATTGTATCGTTAGTAATTTATTCAAATATTTCTAGAATAGTATGCCTTGTCTCTGTGTAATGTCGATTTGTATTGTGATGGTAGGTAGTTTGGTGATAGTCCAGGCTAGTGTATTGTGGGTATATTTTGGCAAGGTTATTTGGTTGCGAGTTGTGTGATATTGTTTGACTGTCAACTGTATTTCCTAAGGGTTTCATGTCATACAAATGAGACAATCTAAGAACTTGGTCTAATTTTGTTGCATGGTTCTTTTCTGATACATTACTTTCAATTAGGAACAAGCGCTCGACTTTCTGTCTTATATCCTTAGTATGTAAGACTATGTATTGTTTTCAAGTTGCATCAGTATTAGTATAGACTTTAAGGTGGTTGTGTGTATAGACTGGTACGTCTCATTTTTTATATTGTGATTGGTAGATAGTAGAGGGGAATACTAACTATGTTCCTACAATTCGATGAGATAATAGTCACATGCCTATAGGACCACCGAGGTCTTGGTCACGCGTCTTTGTTGAGAGAAGAACTTAAGGATAAAGAGATTATGGTGAGGAATTATAAGTTAATCTTATGGATCTTGATGAAGCTCAATAATAATAGATAGTAAAATTGTAAAGGATACGTAACAACATATATCATTAATGCAAGAAAGTTAGAAAGATACTTGTTAAATCATATCATGGTTTGTAGTCAAAGATAAGTTATTATATAGTGAACAAGTATGTATGAAAAATGAAGAAAAAATGATATCAATGATAAGAAGATTTGTATTTCACTTGATATGATTACAAGGAAGATGGAAATTAAACACACATTCAAAAGATTACAACATTTTATGTTTATAGATGGAAATAGTACTAGTCTATAACTAGGATAATGTAAAAGTAATCTTGATGTAGATAGCCATGATTCCCATGCATGGGACTGGCAAAACCAACTTAACTTACAATGTCAGAAAAGTTGATCATTACTTTTCTAAAATGGTGGTATCCATAACAGACAAAAGCTTTTAAGTCTTTACACCTCCTTATCTTCGGTGTTGAGAGTTTAGTCTGGCAATACAACTAAATCCTCACTATTACTTCTCTTCCAAAAGTCTTTGATATCACTTTAAACAAGTCTTCGCTTCCAAATACGCTCCATAGCTATCGATGGTCACTTTCATGTGCCAAAAATTTCCCCTTAAGTGACCTCGCAACTATCCTCCTCATTAATTTAGTTTGAGAAAGTTATTAATGATCCACCACAACTTCATGACTTCAAAAAATCATTTCATTCTTTTAATTATTTCAAATTTCACTTCGTTAGTGGTGAACTTGGATTTTTCAACACAAGAGATATTCTCTTCAAGTTTCTTCTTTAAGTATCAATGATACACAGTGGCTAGAGTGATGTGTTTTTGACTATCTCTGGAAATGTTAAAGATAATGCTATGGTTAGGAAAGCTTGTGGCTCCATGGCTAAGATCTTTAATTCCTTCGATAATAAATGGAGCATGTTCAAAAGGAGGAAAAACCAACTTTTCAGCAATGAAAAGATATATATAAACATTAATCTTCGTAAAGTCACATACTAGAGCTTTTGAGGAAGTCATAGGCTCTAGCATATGCTGGTTTCATATTGTGATATTTGTCAATCTTCTACTTTAATACCATTTCACTTGAAAAGATTTATTCAGGACTCATGAAGACAAAGTCATCTTGAATGCAATGATATTCCTTCTTGAAGAAAAAAAGGAGTATTGATAGAAGGTTGCTCCTATGAATGAGTGAGATTTGAATGTTTTGACTGATTCAGGAGCATCATTTGACCAAATTTCATCAATTTTATTTCCATGCTTCTTATGAAATATTTTGAATCTCTCAAACTCTACTGGAAGCGTGCATTCATTTGGGATGTGAAGATCAAATGGTTCGAAGGCTGGGAAGCACTTTGCATTTGGAGCTAAAGGAATATCCCAGTATCCATCGGTGAAAGGCTTTGCGTACATTAGATGAGGGATGTAGTCTGTATCTGTAAGTCTACACTTAGGATTCACCAATGAATGGAATAATGACTCAACCATTTGGATGTCAAATCCTTGGTTTTGGCAGATGTATTCTACTATCTTGGCTGCTCTCCAATCAACCTTTTTTCCTTGGTAACAGGAGAGTCATCAGATTTATCGAAAGACGTAGAGGGATTCAGAATGGCTTCTTTGATGGGCGAGGTTTTCTTTGGAGTTTGATTCAGGAGGAGTCGAAGCTTTTTCTTTTTGTAGAGACATCGGAGGAGATTACTGTTGATTTTTGTCTCTTGGGGGAGTTTGATATCCTCGCGGCGATGGAGAATTTGACTATTGGATGAAGATCTGACTTGAACTACTGGTTCCTTTCCCTTTTTTGACGAATAACGCATTCCCTTCTCCTGAAATAATGCTTTCAACTTTTCAAGCAATTTGAAGGTTTGGTGGAACCTAGTTAGCATTTAGATGCTTAATTTGTTGGTTATCATGAGGTTAGGATTCTTAATATAGTTAAAAATATCTTTAGTGAAGACATAGATATCATTAATCTTTTCCCTTGCTGTTACATCTCTTCGTAGACCTCTGATTGTTTATTTGAGTTCTTAATACCCAATTTCATAAGCATTGTGGGCTTCCCTAATTAAAAACTTTGTCTTGTGCTACAGCTCTGTGGTCACCTTGACAAGATGATCTTTTAGATCCTTAACATCTTTCAGAAATTCCGATTTCTTGAGGAATTTATAGTGGTCTGCTATTCTTTAAACATCTAGTTAACGAATTCCTATTTTGAAGCAAATCAAGATCCAATCAGCTGTAAACTTTTCTCTTGTCTCTATCACTAGTATTTTCTCCTCCAAACTCTATAGTGTAGCTTGGGCAGGGGTCTTCGGTGGCTAAGAAGTTGTGACTGTGGCCAAGATGTTATCGATTGTGCCTTTGTGTTCAAGGTATTCTTTGCTGGACACATCTAGTTTTTTCTTCCTTTTGGGCTTAGGCGTTGAAGTGGAGTGATGTGGTCCGCTTGATTCATTATCTTCAAGAAACATCGAGAAATCTTTTTTTTTCTATGGCATTTCATCCTCTTCATTTTCAAAATGAAATCCAAACATCGATTCTCATTGAGTTGCACTGTGATGCCATCATTTTTAGAGTCTCCTACTTCATTTTTCAAAATGAAATCCAAACATGTCTTGAATATCCAGCTTGGTTATGTGTAGCTGCTTGTTCTCTCCTTATAGTTTTCCCCATTTCTTCTACCCATTGACTAGTCTTCTATAGATTATCAACATTTTTGGCATTGTGAAGGAAGTTTGCCTAATAAACTGCAACAAAACGTTCCTCTTTTTTTGTTGTTGAACGGTTTTCCTTGCTTTTCCTGCTCTGACTACGCGCTTGAAGGCTTCAAACTACTTTTTCTTAGAATTTGTTCTTTGGTGATACCTAGTCCAACTATCATCTGTAATGTAACCATCAAACCAATAACCACAATGTCCCTCGGGCTTACGGATCCACTCATAATGGTGCTTCACATGCCTAATCCACTTCTAAGTAATGTTGATTGTATAGGATTTACGGAACATCCTCATTCGCAATGGCGTTGAGCCAAGTTTAGCCTCAGTTTCGATCTGGCAAAGGTCTCTGAAAAAGGACCTTGTAGTACATTCAGTGTTTGTTGTGTATTTGTGATTGAAAAAAGAATGTAGTTTAGCTCTTCTAGGATAATAACGTGCAATTGCTTGATCCTGGAGATCTTGGGATTTTTCTTGACACCAAGATCCACTTGAAATCCCGATTAGGATATGTCTCCATGTTTTATATCTGAAAGTGTTACAGCTTTTGTAGCAAACTAGATGGGTGGGTTCCGTGGAGGTGAATCAGCATTGAATCGAAGGGCGACGTGATACTATTGAGAGACTTCATTATTTGCCTTGGATCACTTTTTTCCAAAAGGGGAGGGAAGTTTCAAATTTATTTTTTTTAATATATCTTCGATGTTATATTTTTCATGCTCTTTGGTATTAACATTGTAACGACCCAAAAATCAAGGGTAAAAATTTCATTTTTAATATAGTTAAAAAATTGATACCATTTTTTCAACATTTCTGTCACACCCCCGAACCAGACGGCGGAAACGTCCAGGGGCTGTCGTGACTCAATTGAATACCATAACATTGAATATATATGAAACATAACAACATTCGTCACCATTCATTAATACAGTACAACCAGTAGCGTTTACATGTCATACATTGTTTAAACATTACATTCCCAAAAATTAAATTGTTCGATTCATACATAAATAAACTGCAACCGTCACTGAATATGTTTTCCTTTGGTTCACTGGTTCCCTGAGAATACAAGTATTTTGAAAAACGTCAACATATGAAATGTTGGTGAGTTCATAAGTAGTGTTTGAAATCCAATGTTTTGTATTGTTTGAAAACCACCAGAAAATCCGATATTTTCTGAAAAGAAAAGCTTTTGAAAATGTTGTGAAGATCCATAGGTATGCTTGTTTGTTTCTATACTTAAAGAAAATTAGTTCGTTAAGGTTGTATGCATTTTGAATCTGTATGTATTGGAAACCCTAGGAAAACCCGATGTTTTCCTAATTTCTTGTATTACATGAAGTTACATTGAAACCATTGCATAGCGTATAGTGTCAGTCCCAGGCGACGTTGGAAAGTTCTCGAGCATGATTAATTGCTACAAACCCGCATTACACAAACGCCCAGTTTATAGCTATACTAACGATCTCGAAGGCGTCGTTCGTACTAATCACGTTATCCAATCGCCCTGACTAGGTGTAGTCCCACATCCGAAGAGAAAGAGGTCACGAAGACCCCGGTGACTCCATTAACCGGTTGGGGATAAAAATGTACGAGGGGTCCCCGACCCGCCTCGCATGAAATGTAGACTTTACTAGCTATACCAAAGGACCCTTGGGGACCGGTAGTATACAAGCCATTGAAAGTCCATTTACGTTGTGTTGGATCGGTAAAACCCAACACTCCGTAAAAAAATGTCTTCGGGCCTTAAGATCAGGTCATTGGGCTAGCTAGGCTCAACGAACAAGATTTTACACTTTTGGGGCCCAAAGATGGTGCGTAGACGTCTGTGCACACTCGCATGTATAATGTATTACCAAACGTTACTTGTATAAATCGTAGTGTCGTAGTGTTAGTAGTTGTAGATTTCTATTGGCTCGAGACCGAGCCAATTCGTTTAACAACGACTTTTGGTATTGTGATGTATTGTATTTCGTCGATAGCCGTGGTGCCATTATTTGATCAAATTGTGTATATGAAATTAGTCTTGAAATTTTTCTGTTTTCAGCCCCTCATTGTTTGTAAAATTTACATTTTCAACCCTTTTATTAAATACTTCCCGGTTTGGTCCTTAAACTAATTTTCTTGACATTTTAACACCAAAAATTATTGAAATTAATATTTTTCAGCATATTTCTCATAGAAAACAGTTTAAGCCCCTGAAAATGCAGTTTTCTCGGTTTTAACCATTCTTTTTCGCAACTTTGGCAATTTTGGCCCAAATTGGAAAATTTTTGCAACTTTGGTCCTTTTTAAATTTAAAAAGCATTTTAAACCTTTGAAAAGGATTTGGAACACTTATAGTCCACTGTTTTACAGAAAATCACAGTTTTGGCCCTCCAAAACAGAAAAATTCGCATAATGGGCCTCATTGGGCCAAAAATGTCATTTTTAGCCCATTAAGCTTGGAATTTATGTTTTTAATCCCCTAAATGAGTATATTTCCAGAAATTGATTTATGGAAACTGTTTTGGCACACTTCATCCAGCAGAATTCGTGATATGCCAATTTGGACCCTTAATTTTGTATTTTTCACATTTTAGGCCCAAAATTTGTGTTTTTAACCCAAAGAAAATTATTACTAAACCACTTAGCCATTTTTCTTGAAACACTTTGTATGTAGAAATATATTTGAAGCTAAAATCATAAAACATAAGTTATATCTCGGTTTTGAGGGGTTTTATGACTAGATCCAACATTAAAACACATAAAAGCATACATATAAGCATGGAAATCATACAAGGCATACAAAACACATATAGATCTACACTTTTACTTGTATTCCCCCCCATAAAACTCATAAAAACAGAAAATAGGGGGTATGAAGCTCACCTTGGGTGTGGTTTCGGTTTTTGGAAGAAAAGATGGAAGAAAACTTGATGATTTTTGGCCTTAGCACCTTTCCTTGGTAGATCTTGAGTTTGAGATGGTTCTAGGGTGCAAGATCACAATTTTTGCATAGTTTAGGAAAGGATTTTGATAACAAAAAGAGTTTAAATCATAGATCTATGCATAATCTTACCTTAGATGATGATTAACTTGCAAGATCCTCTTGAAAGCCCCTAATTTTCGAGATTTTTGGAGAGGGGAGGAAGGAGTGTTCTTGAGTATTCTTGAGAGAGAGTTGAGAGATTTTTGTGGTGTGTGTGTGTATGGCCGAGAGCAAGAGAGAGGAAGGAGTGAGGTGATTTTGAAGTGATACTTGCATGGGAAAAGGGAATATCTTGCATGGAAATCCTATGGACAATAATGAGGTGGCATGGGAAAGTCAAACCCTCCTCTTGGGCTTGATGTGGGCCGAAAACATGGAAGGAAAAGGAAATTTTTGGGCTTTTTGCTCCCAAGCCCAATATTAGTGTTAATTAGGGTGTGTTTTAAGTCTAAAGGAGTGTGGTAGGATTTTTATATTTTTATTGGACTAGTTTAGGTCATTTATGGAGAAAAGCTTTTAATTCATTTCATTCTAGGCCCAACATGGCCCAAAATGTTGAAATAAATTAGTGTGGGTCCAATTAGAGTCCAATTAGGGTTCTAAGCCCTTGATAGTCAAATTGGAAGCTTATTGGTCCCTTTGGATCCAATAAGGGAGTCCTAGCCCAAAATGGACTTAAACAAGGACTTCTAGGGTCTCCAATTGTTTGATGACTATTTGTAGTACTTGTATGATGTATTTGATTGAAGTTTTTGATTCACATTAACTTGAATGTATAGATTACATGACACAAAATTTCCAGTTGTGACAATTTCAAATCACCATTAAGTAAAACATTTATTAGAGTTCATCCCAAAATCATTCATTGCGGAAATCATAGGTGTGTGCACTGCGACCAATTTGAGCTCTTCATTTCCAAATCGATGATACCTGAAACTAAAATTGTAAACCGTAATCACAAAGCTTAGTGAGTCCCCCAGATCATAGCCCACACATGTACAATCCATATAAAACATACAATATTAGCTATAAAAGCTACATATATCACATAACCATGCATACAGACATATGTCTTGCCATGGAAACCCACTAAGGTCTTATTCTATGTGCTATGGGAACCCTTACATGGTCATAAACCATTGCCACAAGAACCCCTCGGGGTCTCTACTAGAAAATAAAAATCATGCAAAATAAACGTACTGGATGCCATGGGGTAAAATAACCATTTTACCCCTGACCCAATTAGCAATTTGGTCTCATACCATAATCCTTAATCCATGCATGGGGTAAAATAACCATTTTACCCCTGACCTAACATGATCCAAAACTAAGGCCCAAGCACTAAACAAAATCCCAACATTATAATTTCGATAAAACCATCAATGGTCCAATTTTCCAAATTGGACCTCGACCTTTTAATGGACCTTATACTAAAGCCCAATATTCACCTTAGTCAATAATCCTGACCCCAGTTGGCATATGAAGGCCCAAAACAACCTAATCCAAGAATTGTCCCAAATCGAGGCCCATAATATGAAGTACATTTCTATATTGGGCCAAAAGGCCAAATAGGTCCAACTGTTCCATTATTGGCCCAATGATACATTCAGGCCCAATTATCAGCAAACCTAGGCCTGCAACAATTAGGGCCTAAATGTCCAAAGTCCAAAAAGGCCCAAGTCTTCCTAAGAGTGTACGCCCAGCGTACCTCTTTTGTACGCTTAGCGTACTGGGCAAAAGGGTTGTACGCGTAGCGTACTACATTGTTTGCCCAGCGTACAAACAATTGATGCACAAAATCCATTAAGTGCTTAATGCATCAAACCAAGGCACCAAATTATAGATCTGAGCTCTACCTAACACCTTAATCCATAAAGTTACTGACTTGGTGACTTTGCATGCCTCAAAAAAAACCCAAACTCCAAAAATGGCCTTCGTCATTCATAAAAGGGACCCTAACTCATGCATGAACCCATTAAGACCTTCGATATGACAACTTTCTGTTGGGTTTTGTATACTACAACATCCTATGGTGTACATAAAACCCTAAAATCTTTTGGATCTATTTTTTCTCTAATTATACATGCAATATTGTTTGCAAAGCTTTAAGCCTACTACTAGCACACAAATGACATAAATAATATGAAATACTAGTTAGGATGACATACCTCTTATGTTGCTTGAAACCTTGTTGTATTCAACATTTAAAAGCTTAGCCCCAATATCGTGGAAGCCTCAAATGGAATCACAACACATCATGGACAAAGGTGGAACTTAAGAGAGAATCTCCATTCACCAAAAACACCCATGAAATCCAAGAACATGCATGTAGGCTTTTTTAGGTTAAGAACATGTATTTATATGTTGCATTTCAAGGACCATGGGTATAACCCAAAACCATACCCATGTGTTTATGATCCATGGTTCATGTGGCCCAACTCTTTATGTATCTATACATAAACTTGGTCTAACATTGATCATAAGCCCAACACATATAAATATAAATATAACAAATCACCATAATTAGTCCTCATAAATTTAATTAGTCTCTTTTGATCACTAAATTAATTCCAAATTAATTCTTAGTCAAGACTAATTAAAACATATGATTTCATATTAATATATTATAACTTATTATATACTAATAAATCATATATATAACCTTCTCTCAAGAATGCATCCTAACAAATTGTCCTGATGATATGCAACCCAAATGGACCATGCTACTCTTGGGTCAAGTACATACCAATAATAGTTATGTGCGTAGACATCTAAACCAATAGTCTCCCACTTGGATAAGTCAAAAACTATTATTCCAAGTACGACTCCAAAACCCGACTAGCAATCGTAAGTCTTAAAAGTTGTTGTCGAACACTGACCTAGTCAACGACGTGTACATTAGATAAGGGATCAAATATTCCTCCATTCTAGATACCATATGAACTGAGACATGGATTATAATCATACTCTCTGTCCATTTGTTCTTTCCCAATTTTTGATTTATGACGACCGACTGAACAAATCAAACCAGTCCAAACCCGGTCGAGCACTTAGGGTTGTCATCATTAAATCATCTAGGGGCCCACAAATATCACTTTTATCCACATGGGGTAAAAGGAACGTATAAACTTCGACCCAAATGCTTGCTTGTACTCACTCATCAAATTACACACAACTATATGTTTTATAACATCCAAGTTACTACTGCGTTTACATATGTCAATGTGCAACCGACTCGCAACTACAACTCACACGTCTCTGTTTGAAGAATATAATATATTATTGTCTCATGATCACTCGTGATAAAATCCATGAATTGATTCAAATGAGTATGGGTTTAATCCAACACTCGAATCTTATTCCAGGAGCACTCATGAATAATGCAACTATGTCTAAAACACCTAGACAAACTACAGACCCATTCATGACAGTATTGCCTCAATAACTACTTCCAAAGTATGATCGACTGTGGACGGTCTGAATAACCTAGTTATTCCGGAACTCAAAACTCATAAAGTGAAACAAAGAATAATACTAATCCTATATGGCCCCAAAACTTATGAGAGTAAATAAAACACCTTTTATTTAATCACCATATTGATTACTCATTATTCATTGTATAATGTTTCGAATAATAAACTTAATACTTGAACTAAAACAATAGTTGTCTCATGCTACAAGCATGTAACCTATGTTTACCTATGCTCCTTTTGTTTTGGAATAGATCAATTGAAAACATTTCAATGATATTTCACAATTCCAAATTGTTATGATAAAAGTAAGAATACAAGATTCTTTGCCATTTACTAAAATCTGTTAGATTCTAAACTTATATGCAATGATCCTCTTCTAATGACTATGAACATAAGTCACAAAGACTTGGCAGCAGACATTACAAAGTATTCGAATGGAGAACAATTCCATGGAGACGACGTCTCAAATTCAAAGTACATTCCTTTGAACATCCTTCTTGCATTAAGTTTTCTATTCTTCTACAGATTTAAAGAATGACTTCCACTTATGGAAACATTTCCACATTCCCATTTTGATTATCACCTAAAAAAAAGAGTTGCCTCTTTTTAGAATATGTCAATGTGGGCATTCCAAAATTACACTATACTTCCAGCTGTCCATGAGCAACCAATATTTGGTAAACCTCAGATTGTCCTCGACAATTGCTTAATCATTTTAGTCATATCCGATTCTATTGCTTTTTCCCTCTTAATGTCCTAGGCATTTGGAAAATTTATAATGGATGAATATCACAACACATATAATCGATCCAATATCTAAAGCATATGGGACACGATTCATGATGTCTCACATAAAGACATGATACTAGTCCAGTCTTTTCCTATAATATTTCTATTTCTATTTGCCATATTCTCATAGTTTGAATTATGAAAAAGGATGCCGTAATTATAATCGAATTTTAGAATGAAAATAATATTTCCATATATAGAATTTCCTTATGTCCAACCATTCCAAAATAACATTCATATATATTTATATATATATATATATATTATAGTAAAACAACTTTTTAAACCCTGCAGCTCTGCAAATTGAAACTTTTGTTTTCTATAATTAGCATTGCTAACTTGCGACACTTAACATAATAATCATGCTCCCACTAACATGATAATTATATTCTTATTAGCATAACACGTATGCTCCCACTAGCTTTGACATGTATCCAGAAATTAGTTGGACTTCTAGAAATCAATACTTTATTGATTTTCATTACCAAAGTTTAGGTTTCTGATACAAGATGTTTCGATAAGACTTTATCTAAGCTTCCCAAAATCATACACCTTTCCTTAGATAGCTCACATGTGTGTCTAAACAATTTTAGAACTATGAAAAACGATGTCGTAATCATAGTGTCAAATGTTTAGACCTTCGCCATTGCTCACAATTTGAATTATGAAAAGGGATGCCGTAATCATAATTAAATTTGAGAATGCAAATATCACAATTTCTATCTTCTTAAAATCGACTTAGTGAAAGCGTTTCCTCCCCATCATTTTCTTGAATCGAAGAGAAACCATATAACACTTAGATTTTATGGTGTATGTGTTCCTATCCATGTGAATTTGTCAAAAAGATAACCACGAGAGGAGGTTAGTGACAAATCTAAACTCATATGGACTGAACTTGTTCAATCTTAACTTCATGCTACCTGGCAGCACAACGGTCTACCGTTGCTTCCAAGTAGTTATGCAAACAACTGAGAACTCATATAACTCACGTGTATAGTCAACTTTAACTGGAATGGGCACAGAAACAAGAATATGTCAACACGATAGGTTACAAACCTCAAGTTGTGGGCTCGTGATAAACAATGGGTTTTATTCTTCATTAGTTCTTGAACCTTTTCAAGATCTTTAAGAATCCCACTGACCTCTTGACATATAAGATTCTCTATGTCAAGAACCATTTCTTGACAAACAAATAACCAATAGTTAGTGTGTATTCTTATCAAGATAAACACTTCACACAATTGGTCTTAGTTGGTCTTTGTTTTATCCAAAACATCACAACTTACCAATTCCAAATGTACAAGAGTAAGAAAACATTTACTCTACACTTGATAAGTGTTTTAAACCTTCTTAACATTATGTCACTCAAGGCTCGATCTTAGAGTGTTACTCTAAGACTCAATTTTGGAACGAAGTATGATTCGTCTTTTGATTTAGCCATTTCAACAGTTCACGATTCTTCTTCTTAGTCAAACAAACGCACTAAGATGTCCTTAGAGGACCAATTGTGATATGGTTTTTCATAATCATTAAGATTATCACAAAACATGATACCGGAGTACTCTCCCATCTTTTCAGATTGGAGAAACTTTTATCTTTCTGCCTAATTTGATTCTTCTCATTCGTTCTGCCATACATTGAAACTTTTCCAATGTTTCACAATTACTCTTAAAATTGAAAGCATAACCATATTTACTTAAATTTAGTTAATCATGGCGAATAGTCTTATTGATCTTTGTGCTGGACTTGACTAGTGCACAACCAAGTGTATGCGATCCCCTAGGCCTTCATTTGACTCACATATACATGTGAACAAGGAATTAGTCTTAATTTTCCAAAGATGAAAATTCTCATTCATCACACACTACAAGTTGCATGATTCCAAGTTTCTATCCAACTGAAGCTTGGGTGATGAGAATCTTTCCTTATTTGGTAAATTGTCGACACTACCACAAACAAAAAGAATCAAATCCATTTCCCAATATTGCTACCAATGGATTCATATAAACAAAAATTTTCACAAATCTCATTGGAAGGATACATAAAATAAACAAAATTAAAAAATTTTCCTTTTATTATAAAATTTCGGAAAAGCATATCCTTACAATGCAAATACATATGAAAACTATGTTGTTATCCATTCCTAAGCAATCTATCATAACTCTTAGCAGCAGCTCAAAATTGTGATCTTCAGAACATGTGATTGAAATCCATCTCTTCACGATCAGAATTAGCTTATTCTTCTTTTAAGCTTCCTTTCTTTTTCTTCGATTCTACAAAACATCAAAATGCGACCTAGTAACATCATGTAATAAGAATCTCCAAATAGGAACTTAATAGAGTTAGATAGTGGAGTTTACCTGAAGCATAGTCAAAATTTTTTGACTTTTACCATCCTAGTGAACTTTCAGCTAAATAGGACATCTTTGCAACCAATGCTCCTTCTTTTGGCAATAGAAACGTATGAAATCTTTGGTAATGGTACATGAGACTGTCACATACTTAGTCTTTCTCTTTACCATTTGGTCAACCGACTTGACCATGTCCGATCCCTTTCCGTTGGGAAGATAAAGCTTTTCTGGACCTCCAATGTTACCATTGTCAATGTCCATGGAAGTTTGGGAAGTGATCTTCCAGTAAAATTTGCCTTACCAGTGCTCCAAATCATTGTTGATTAAGCAACAACAAGCAAATAATTAAGATCAATAATGGTCATGCCGTGATCTATAATCAGGGAGTGACTAAAGAACCCAGTCAACAGCCAACTTCCTCGAGCCTTCGACACCCAACTCTCCCAACTTTTCAATATATAACTTCATCTTCAAGATGTTAGCACGTATAGACATTACTTGCCAATTGGGATCGAGTGACCTTGAACTTTTCAAGAACTTTTGGGTTAGGAGAATAATTGGAGGAGGTGGAGGAAGTAAAGTATGATTTTCAATATCCTTAATGCACAACAAAGGGATTAATCTTTCACCTTCATCGCCATTTGGAATATCATCTTCATTAGGAAAGCTTTATCCAAAACGATAAGGAAGACCATAATTGTCATAACTAGACATCTACGAGGGAGAAATTCAAGTTTAGTTGATTTAAGTCCTTAATATAACACCCAATTTCAAATATTAAGGCTAGGACCCAACACAATGTTTTATAACTTGGAAGAGGGATGCCGTAATCCAAGCTACAAAATATTTGAAGGTAGGTAATGACAATTTACCAATTTCCACCATGAAAAAAGAAATTTAACGTTAAGTTTTAAATGAATTAAAACTCCTAGATCTTTTGAGATTCATTGAACTATTCAATGGCATGTTTAAATCTCGATTGTGCCCTTCAAGTTTGTGACAGGGATGTTGAGGATCACAAACATAGAGCGAATAACCATGCAAATTAAGATGGAACACATAATGTTACAACCACCTAATCAATGTGTCGGTTAACCACACACACTCCATTAATCTATGATTAACATCAAGCTACCTTTTGCCACACATTGTCAGTCCCAGATTAATGTGTAGGTTATCCATACACGCTCCACTAACGACTTAACAAGGTGTAAAGTGCAATTTCATGGGTTAGCACGAAATTCACATTGTCCTAAAGTAACTAAGATGGGGAATTTAATAAAGTTTAGTTACTTTATATTTATCATTATACTTTTAATGAAGGGAGAATTAATGTCTTGTCCTACCCGTTCGGCTAACGACCCTCCAACAGTCTAGGAATCGGTGAGTGAGAGTGGACACCCATTAAATTATTTTTTTATAGGCAGTAACCTTATACCCCCTTATAGACCGGCTTCGTAAATGAGGCCTACTAACGGTTTGACTGACTTTGTTCTTATATATATATATATATATATATATATATATATATATATATATATATATATATATATATATATATATATAACATTATAATAGTATAAGGGTTGAATTTTAAACTTTTAAAATTATTGGGGTTGGAATTAAAGTATACATGGGTGGTTAACTTTACAAATTCCAAAACTTGAGGGCAAATTTTGAACAATTCAAAACCTTTTGGTTTCCATAAGTTAAGAATTTAAAGTAGTTTATTGAAAAAGTCTTCAAGTTCCATAACTTGAGGACACGTTATGGAAGACCTTAAAAACATTTAACAAAATGAGACTCTTCATCTTCATAAGTTATGGAAATATTTTGAGTTTTAAAATTCATAAATGAGACTTTTCATATAACTTGAGGACAAGTTACAAAAACACATATTATTAACAACTTTTAGATCAATTTGGATCGAAAACAATTATCACACAATTTTTCTATTAATCTAAACCAACTCATAAGAACAAGATAATTTGTATCATCAATGTTCAAGAAATTAGCATATTCATATAAACTATTACCAAACTTGAAATTGTGACAATTATCTAATAACTGGAACAGACTCAACATTACCACAACCACAAAATAAAATTTTATGAAAAAAAACATTTTGTGGTAATGATTCTAATCCAAGACAGGCCAAAAAACTCGGAAATATGTTGTTTGGACTGCCAACTCGTCGAGTCCATTACTGGAATCGACGAGTCCAAGACAAAACACATGCAACTCGGCGAGTCACCCAGTGGACTGTCAACTCGTTGATTTTCCCACTTTGAAAACTTATAAAACATCAAGTATAATAGAAAACAACCCATGGATCTGATACCACTGTTGAGTTTTGTATAGTACAACATCCTATGCATCACATACAACCCTAGAAGCTTTCGATCTATCTTTTCTCTAATTATACATGCAATATTGTTTCCAAAGCTTTAAGCCTACAACTAGCCCACAAATGACATAAATAATATGAAATACTAGTTAGGACGACATACCTCTTATGTAGCTTGAAACCTTGTTGTATTCGGCCTTTAAAAGCTTAGCCCCAATAGTGTGGAAGCCTCAAATGGAATCACAACACATCATGGACAAAGGTGGAACTTGAGAGAGAATATCCATGCACCAAAAACACCCAGGAACTCCAAGAACATGCATGTAGGCGTTTTTTAGGTTAAGACCATGTATTTATATGTTGGATTTCAAGGATCATGGGTATAACCCAAAACCATACCCATGGGTTTATGATCCATGGTTCATGTGGCCCAACTCTTTATGTATCCATACATAAACATGGTCCAACATGGATCATAAGCCCAACACACATAAATATAAATACAACTAATTACCATGATTAGTCCCCATAGACTTAATTAGTCTCTTTTGATCACTAAATTAATTCTTGATCAATACTAATTAAAACATATGATTTCATATTAATGTATTATAACTTATATTATATTAATAAACCATATATATAACATTCTCTCAAGAATCGATCCTAAAAAATTGTCCTGATGATATGCAACCCAAATGGACCATGCTACTCTCAGGTCAAGTACATGCCAATAATAGTTATGGGCTTAGACATCTAATCCAACACGTTCTGCCTTAGGGACTCATTTAACACTGAGAGTGGCAACTCTAAGCCTAGGAATCGGATTTGAGCTATAAAGCTCCATCCTTGGGACCAAAAAGGTCCAAAAACCCATCATAATAGATCTAAGCATTCAAGGGGAAAGTTTAAGACTTTATACCTCAAGATGATCTGAAATGAAGCAATAATCTCGGATCTACAACTTCTCCTTTGAACCACCACCTTGATTTGCTCTTCACTTGCTTGGAAAATGCATTCACAACACAATAATGCTCTCTAATGGCATCTAAAGCTCCAAGAACACTCATGGGAGTATTAGAGTTTCGTGGTGGCTATCTAAAGATGAAATGGAGGTTAACCAATGAGTCATATTATTCATTTTATAGTGACATATGTGACAACTCAAAAAAAACTATCAGATAAAGTCAATTCAACCGACCAAAATTCAGATAAAATTCTATTTCCTTTTAGTCTTGTTAAGGGTCATTCTAATAAGTTTTAAGCTTAAGGCGTGCAAGGTTTGAGTTTAGGGATGAGTTAAATTACGTTCATCAGGTTGCATTCGATCCTAAATCACCATCAAGTGGTGTGTACGACTAAACAGGAGTGTACGGCCGTACACTCCAAGAGGCCGTGAACCCTTGCCCATATATAAGCTATTCCTTCATTTCTTCTAACTTTTCACATTTCCATGTCTAGAAAATTGGTTCTCTCTCAAGTATCATCAAGATTCTTCATCCTAAACCTACAAAATCGTAAGTTATTCTTCTATCTTTCTTGATAACTTCCCTAGTTATGTATCATCTCCTGATTCATTCCTGAAAACAACTCTTTATTATAGATCTACAAATCTTCATCCATTTCGCCAAGAACACCAAGAACACACACTTGTTATTGGGCCGTGAACCCCTAAAGACCCTAAAAAATGTGAGTATTCCCACTATCACCTAGTTAGACATGTTAAACACTTGATTCATAGCCTCGAAACATCATCAAACTCATGGTCATCAAGATTGTATGTTTGTACGCTCTATGTATGGTCGTAAACGCTTATTTGATGCATAACCTAAGGCCTTAAACACTTTCTAGGTACTTGTTATCCATTAGAATTCTTGAACCCTTGAATCCATATGAAACAAGAACCAAAAATGCATCCGTTTTGGAGATTTTACGGCCATACACACTTGGTGTGGCCGTAAACTCAAGTGTGGCCGTATACTCCCCTTTAATCAAGCACATATGATTTCAACACTTCATTTCAAGTGTTTCCTAGCCCTATGGGTGTTTCCTTTCATGTTAGCAGTTTAAAATACTAATTACATGCCTATATATGCCATTATATGTCATTTAGGACAAGTTTGTGTCTTGGAAATTCATTCGTGGAGCTTCTCATTCTTACGTGAGTCTACAATTGAAT